>NC_056737.1:930706562-930763769 GCF_019279795.1 Protopterus annectens
CTTCTCACTGCCCCTTAATATTAATGAAGTTATGCCTAGGATGAACTGTTCACACTGCCCCTTAATATAAATGAAGTGGTCCAGGATGAACTCTTAACACTGCTCCTTAATATTAATGAAGTTCTTCCCAGGAAGGATTCTTCTCACTGTCCCTTAATATTAATGAAATTTTGCCCAGGATGAACTCTTCACACTGCCTAATAATTTTAATTTAGTTTTAACTGCCCCTTAATATTAATGCAGTTTTGTCCAGGAAGAACTCTTCACATTTCCACTTAACATTAATGAGGTTTTGCCCAGGATGAACACATCTTACAGCCCCTTAATATTAATGAAGTTTTGACCAGGATGAACTATTCACACTGCCCCATAATATTATTGAAGTTTTGCACAGGATGAACTCTTCTCACTGCCACTTAATATTAATGATGTTTTGCCCAGGATGAACTCTTCTCACTGCCCCTTAATATTATTGAAGTTTTGCCTAGGATGAACTCTTCGCACTCCCCCTTAATATAAATGAAGTTTTACCCAGGCTGAACTCTTCGCACTGCCCCCTAATATTAATGAAGTTTTGCCCAGGATGAACTCTTCGCACTGCCTGTTAATATTAATTTAGTTTTGCCCAGAGTGAACTCATCTCACTGTGACATAATATTAATGAAGTTTTGCCAAGTTTGAACTCTTCTCACTGCCCCTTAATATTAATGAGGTTTTCCCAGGATGAACTCTTCTCACTGCCCCTTAATATTAATGTAGTTTTGCCGAGGATGAACTCTTCGCACTGCCACTTAATATTAAGGATGTTTTGCCTCGGATGGACTATTTGCACTGCCTCATCTTATTAATGAAGTTTGGCCCAGGATTAACTTTTCTCACTGCCACTTCATATTAATGACGTTTTGCACAGGATGAACTCTTCTCACTGATCTATAATATTAATGAAGTTTTGCCCAGGATGAACTCTTCACCCTGCCCCTTAAATTTCACTGAAGCTATGCCCAGGATGAACTCTTCACACTGCCCCTTAATATTAATGCAGTTATGCCCAGGATGAACTCTTCGCACTGCCCCTTAATATTAATGAAGTTTTGCCCATGATGAATTCTTTGAACTGCCCCTTAATATTAATGAAGCTTTGCTCAGGATGAATGCTTCATACTGCCCCTTAATTTTAATAAAGGTTTGCCAGGATGAACTCTTTGCACTGCCCCGTAATATTAAGGAAATTTTGCCCAGGATGGACTCTTCTCACTGCCCCTTAATATTATTAAAGTTTTGCCCCGGATAAACTCTTCACACTGATCCTTAATATTAATGAAGTTTTGCCCAGGAGGAAGTCATCTCACTGCCCCTTAATATTAATGAAGTTCTGCCCAGGATGAACTCATCTCACTGCCCATTAATGTCAATGAAGTTTGCACATGACAAAGTCTTCTCACTGCCCCTTTGTATTAATAAAGTTTTGTCCAGGATGAACTCTTCTCACTGCCCCTTAATATTAATGAGGTTATGCCTAGGATGAACAGTTTGCAGTGCCCCTTAACAGAAATGAAGTAGTGCCAGGATGAACTCTTAACACTGCCCCTTAATATAAAAGAAGTTTTACCCAGGATGAACTCTTCGCACTGCCCTTTAATATTAATGAAGTTCTGCCCAGGATGAACTCATCTCACTGCCCATTAATATCAATGAAGTTTGCACACGACAAAGTCTTCTCACTGCCCCTTTGTATTGATAAAGTTTTGTCCAGGATGAACTCTTCTCACTGCCCCTTAATATTAATGAGGTTATGCCTAGGATGAACAGTTCGCAGTGCCCCTTAATAGAAATGAAGTAGTGCCAGGATGAACTCTTAACACTGCCCCTTAATATAAAAGAAGTTTTACCCAGGATGAACTCTTCGCACTGCCCCATAGTATTGATGAAGTTTTGCCCAGGATGAACTCTTCACACTGACCCTTAATATTAATGAAGTTTTGCCCAGGAGGAGGTCATCTCACTGCCCCTTAATATTAATGAAGTTTTCACCAGGAAGAATTCTTCTCACTGTCCCTTAATATTAAAAAAAAATTGCCTAGGATGAACTCTTCACACTGCCTGATAATATAAATTTAGTTTTAACTGCCCCTTAATATTAATGCAGTTTTGGCCAGGAAGAACTCTTCGCATTGCCACTTAATATTAATGAGGTTTTGCCCAGGATGAACACATCTTACTGCCCCTTAATATTAATGAAGTTTTGACCAAGATGAACCCTTCTCACTGCCCCATAATATTAATGAAGTTTAGTCCAGGATGAACTCTTCGCACTCCCCCTTAACATAAAAGAAGTTTTACCCAGGCTGAACTCTTCGCACTACCCCCTAATATTAATGAAGTTTTGCCCAGGATGAACTCTTCGCACTGCCTGTTAATATTAATTTAGTTTTGCCCAGAATGAACTCATCTCACTGCGACATAATATTAATGAAGTTTTGCCAAGTTTGAACTTTTCTCACTGCCCCTTAATATTAATGAAATTTTCCCAGGATGAACACTTCTCACTGCCCCTTAATATTAATGAAGTTTTGCCAAGGATGAACTCTTCACACTGCCACTTAATACTATTGAAGTTTTGCCTAGAATGGACTATTCACACTTCCTCATCTTCTGAATGAAATTTTGCTCAGGATTAACTTTTCTGACTGCCACTTCATATTAATGAAGTTTTGCCCAGGATAAACTCTTCACACTGATCCTTAATATTAATGAAGTTTTGCCCAGGAGGATGTCATCTCACTGTCCCTTAATATTAATGAAGTTTTCACCAGGAAGAATTCTTCTCACTGTCCCTTAATATTAAAAAAAATTTGCCCAGGATGAACTGTTCACACTGCCTGATAATATAAATTTAGTTTTAACTGCCCCTTAATATTAATGCAGTTTTGTCCAGGAAGAACTCTTCGCATTGCCACTTAACATTAATGAGGTTTTTCCCAGGATGAACACATCTTACTGCCCCTTAATATTAATGAAGTTTTGACCAGGATGAACTCTTCGCTCTGCCCCATAATATTAATGAAGTTTTGCCCAGGATGAACTCTTCTCACTGCCCCTTAATATTAATGAAGTTTTGCCTGGGAAGAACCCTTCTCACTGCCCCTTAATATTATTGAAGTTTTGCCCATGATGAACTCTTCTCACTCCCCCTTAATATAAAAGAAGTTTTACCCAGGATGAACTCTTCATACTGCCCCCTAGTATTAATGAAGTTTTGCCCAGGATGAACTCTTCGCTCTGATCTATAATATTAATGAAGTTTTGCCCAGGATGAACTCTTCACCCTGCCCCTTAAATATTACTGAAGCTATGCCCAGGATGAACTCTTCGCACTGCCCCTTAATATTAATGAAGTTTTGCCCATGATGAACTCTTTGAACTGTCCCTTAATATTAATGAAGCTTTGCCCAGGATGAACTCTTCATACTGCTCCTTAATTTTAAGAAAGTTTTGCCAGGTTGAACTCTTTGCACTGCCCCATAATATTAAGGAAGTTTTGCCCAGGATGGGCTCTTCTCACTGCCCCTTAATATTAATAAAGTTTTGCCCAGGATAAACTCTTCGCACTGATCCTTAATATTAATGAAGTTTTGCCCAGGAGGAAGTCATCTCACTGCCCCTTAATATTAATGAAGTTTTAGCCAGGATGAACTCATCTCACTGCCTTTTAATATTAATGAAGATTTGAAAAGGATGAACTTTTTTCACTGCCCCTTAATATTAATGAAGTTTTGCCCAGGATGAACTCATGTCATTGCCCATTAATATTAATGAAGTTTGCGAAGAATGAACTCTTCTCACTGACCCTTAGCATTAATAAAGTTTTGCCCAGGATGAACTCTACTCACTGCCCCTAAATATTAATGAAGTTATGCCCAGGATGAACTATTCACACTGCCCCTTAATATTAATGAAGTGGTCCAGGATGAACTCTTAACACTGCTCCTTAATATTAATGAAGTTTTCCCCAGGAAGAATTCTTCTCACTGTCCCTTAATATTAATGAAATTTTGCCCAGAATGAACTCTTCACACTGCCTAATAATTTTAATTTAGTTTTAACTGCCCCTTAATATTAATGCACTTTTGTCCAGGAAGAACTCTTCACATTTCCACTTAACATTAATGAGGTTTTGCCCAGGATGAACACATCTTACAGCCCCTTAATATTAAAGAAGTTTTGACCAGGATGAACTCTTCACACTGCCCCATAATATTAATGAAGTTTTGCACAGGATGAACTCTTCTCACTGCCACTTAATATTAATGATGTTTTAAACAGGATGAACACTTCTCACTGCCCCTTAATATATTGAAGTTTTGCCCAGGATGAACTCTTCGCACTCCCCCTTAATATAAAAGAAGTTTTACTCAGGATGAACTCTTTGCACTGCCCCCTAATATTAATGAAGTTTTGCCCAAGATGAACTCTTCACACTGCCTGTTATTATTAATTTAGTTTTGCCCAGAATGAACTCATCTCACTGTGACATAATATTAATGAAGTTTTGCCAAGTTTGAACTCATCTCACTGCCCCTTAATATTAATGAGGTTTTCCCAGGATGAACTCTTCTCACTGCCCCTTAATATTAATGTAGTTTTGCCGAGGATGAATTCTTCGCACTGCCACTTAATATTAAGGATGTTTTGCCTCGGATGGACTATTTGCACTGCCTCATCTTATTAATGAAGTTTGGCCCAGGATTAACTTTTCTCACTGCCACTTCATATTAATGACGTTTTGCACAGGATGAACTCTTCTCACTGATCTATAATATGAATGAAGTTTTGCCCAGGATGAACTCTTCACCCTGCCCCTTAAATATTACTGAAGCTATGTCCAGGATGAACTCTTCGCACTGCCCCTTAATATTAATGCAGTTATGCCCAGGATGAACTCTTTGCACTGTCCCTTAATAGTAATGAAATTTTGCCCAGGATGAACTATTCACACTGCCTGATAATATTAATTTAGTTTTAACTTCCCCTTAATATTAATGAAGTTTTGTCCAGGATGAACTCTTCGCATTGCCACTCAACATTAATGTGGTTTTGCCCAGGATAAACTCATCTTACTGCCCCTTAATATTAATGAAATTTTGACCAGGATGAACTCTTCACACTCCCCCTTAATATAAAAGAAGTTTTAGCCAGGCTGAACTCTTCACACTGCCCCCTAATATTAATGAAGTTTTACCCAGGATAAACTCTTCGCACTGCCTGTTAATATTAATTTAGTTTTGCCCAGAGTGAACTCATCTCACTGTGACATAATATTAATGAAATTTTGCCAAGTTTGAACTCTTCTCACTGCCCCTTAATATTAATGAGGTTTTCCCAGGATGAACTCTTCTCACTGCCCCTTAATATTAATGTAGTTTTGCCGAGGATGAACTCTTCGCACTGCCACTTAATATTAAGGATGTTTTGCCTCAGATGGACTATTTGCACTGCCTCATCTTATTAATGAAGTTTGGCCCAGGATTAACTTTTCTCACTGCCACTTCATATTAATGAAGTTTTGCACAGGATGAACTCTTCTCACTGATCTATAATATTAATGAAGTTTTGCCCAGGATGAACTCTTCACCCTGCCCCTTAATATTACTGAAGTTATGCCCAGGATGAACTCTTCACACTGCCCCTTAATATTAATGAAGTTTTGCCCAGGATGAACTCTTGCACTGCCCCTTAATATTAATGAAGTTTTGCCCAGGATGAACTCTTTGAACTGCCCCTTAATATTAATGAAGCTTTGCCCAGGATGAACTCTTCTTACTGCCCCTTAATTTTAATAAATTTTTGCCAGGATGAACTCTTTGCACTGCCCCTTAATATTAAGGAAGTTTTGCCCAGGATGGACTCTTCTCACTGCCCCTTAATATTAATAAAGTTTTGCCCAGGATAAACTCTTCGCACTGATCCTTAATATTAATGAAGTTTTGCCCAGGAGGAAGTCATCTCACTGCCCCTTAATATTAATGAAGATTTGCCAAGGATGAACTTTTCTCACTGCCCCTTAATATTAATGAAGTTTTGCCTGGGAAGAACCCTTCTCACTGCCCCTTAATATTATTGAAGTTTTGCCCATGATGAACTCTTCTCACTCCCCCTTAATATAAAAGAAGGTTTACCCAGGATGAACTCTTCATATTGCCCCCTAGTATTAATGAAGTTTTGCCCAGGATGAACTCTTCGCTCTGATCTATAATATTAATGAAGTTTTGCTCAGGATGAACTCTTCACCCTGCCCCTTAAATATTACTGAAGCTATGCCCAGGATGAACTCTTCGCACTGCCCCTTAATATTAATGAAGTTTTGCCCATGATGAACTCTTTGAACTGTCCCTTAATATTAATGAAGCTTTGCCCAGGATGAACTCTTCATACTGCTCCTTAATTTTAAAAAGTTTTGCCAGGTTGAACTCTTTGCACTGCCCCATAATATTAAGGAAGTTTTGCCCAGGATGGGCTCTTCTCACTGCCCCTTAATATTAATAAGGTTTTGCCCAGGATAAACTCTTCACACTGATCCTTAATATTAATGAAGTTTTGCACAGGAGGAAGTCATCTCACTGCCCCTTAATATTAATGAAGTTTTAGCCAGGATGAACTCATCTCACTGCCCCTTAATATTAATGAAGATTTGGCAAGGATGAACTTTTTTAACTGTCCCTTATTATTAATGAAGTCCTGCCCAGGCTGAACTCATCTCACTGCCCATTAATATTAATGAAGTTTGCACAGGACAAACTCTTCTCACTACCCCTTAAAATTAATAAAGTTTTGCCCAGGATGAACTCTTCTCACTGCCCCTTAATATTAATGAAGTTATGCCTAGGATGAACTGTTCACACTGCCCCTTAATATAAATGAAGTGGTCCAGGATGAACTCTTAACACTGCTCCTTAATATTAATGAAGTTTTCCCCAGGAAGAATTCTTCTCACTGTCCCTTAATATTAATGAAATTTTGCCCAGGATGAACTCTTCACACTGCCTAATAATTTTAATTTAGTTTTAACTGCCCCTTAATATTAATGCAGTTTTGTCCAGGAAGAACTCTTCACATTTCCACTTAACATTAATGAGGTTTTGCCCAGGATGAACACATCTTACAGCCCCTTAATATTAATGAAGTTTTGACCAGGATGAACTATTCACACTGCCCCATAATATTATTGAAGTTTTGCACAGGATGAACTCTTCTCACTGCCACTTAATATTAATGATGTTTTGCCCAGGATGAACTCTTCTCACTGCCCCTTAATATTATTGAAGTTTTGCCTAGGATGAACTCTTCGCACTCCCCCTTAATATAAATGAAGTTTTTCCCAGGCTGAACTCTTCGCACTGCCCCCTAATATTAATGAAGTTTTGCCCAGGATGAACACTTCGCACTGCCTGTTAATATTAATTTAGTTTTGCCCAGAGTGAACTCATCTCACTGTGACATAATATTAATGAAGTTTTGCCAAGTTTGAACTCTTCTCACTGCCCCTTAATATTAATGAGGTTTTCCCAGGATGAACTCTTCTCACTGCCCCTTAATATTAATGTAGTTTTGCCGAGGATGAACTCTTCGCACTGCCACTTAATATTAAGGATGTTTTGCCTCGGATGGACTATTTGCACTGCCTCATCTTATTAATGAAGTTTGGCCCAGGATTAACTTTTCTCACTGCCACTTCATATTAATGACGTTTTGCACAGGATGAACTCTTCTCACTGATCTATAATATTAATGAAGTTTTGCCCAGGATGAACTCTTCACCCTGCCCCTTAAATTTCACTGAAGCTATGCCCAGGATGAACTCTTCACACTGCCCCTTAATATTAATGCAGTTATGCCCAGGATGAACTCTTCACACTGATCTATAATATTAATGAAGTTTTTCCCATGATGAATTCTTTGAACTGCCCCTTAATATTAATGAAGCTTTGCTCAGGATGAATGCTTCATACTGCCCCTTAATTTTAATAAAGGTTTGCCAGGATGAACTCTTTGCACTGCCCCGTAATATTAAGGAAATTTTGCCCAGGATGGACTCTTCTCACTGCCCCTTAATATTATTAAAGTTTTGCCCCGGATAAACTCTTCACACTGATCCTTAATATTAATGAAGTTTTTCCCAGTAGGAAGTCATCTCACTGAACCCTTAATATTAATGAAGTTTTGCCCAGGATGAACTCATCTCACTGCCCATTAATGTCAATGAAGTTTGCACATGACAAAGTCTTCTCACTGCCCCTTTGTATTAATAAAGTTTTGTCCAGGATGAACTCTTCTCACTGCCCCTTAATATTAATGAGGTTATGCCTAGGATGAACAGTTTGCAGTGCCCCTTAACAGAAATGAAGTAGTGCCAGGATGAACTCTTAACACTGCCCCTTAATATAAAAGAAGTTTTACCCAGGATGAACTCTTCGCACTGCCCTTTAATATTAATGAAGTTCTGCCCAGGATGAACTCATCTCACTGCCCATTAATATCAATGAAGTTTGCACACGACAAAGTCTTCTCACTGCCCCTTTGTATTGATAAAGTTTTGTCCAGGATGAACTCTTCTCACTGCCCCTTAATATTAATGAGGTTATGACTAGGATGAACAGTTCGCAGTGCCCCTTAATAGAAATGAAGTAGTGCCAGGATGAACTCTTAACACTGCCCCTTAATATAAAAGAAGTTTTACCCAGGATGAACTCTTCGCACTGCCCCATAGTATTAATGAAGTTTTGCCCAGGATGAACTCTTCACACTGACCCTTAATATTAATGAAGTTTTGCCCAGGAGGAGGTCATCTCACTGCCCCTTAATATTAATGACGTTTTCACTAGGAAGAATTCTTCTCACTGTCCCTTAATATTAAAAAAAATTTGCCCAGGATGAACTCTTCACACTGCCTGATAATATAAATTTAGTTTTAACTGCCCCTTAATATTAATGCAGTTTTGGCCAGGAAGAACTCTTCGCATTGCCACTTAACATTAATGAGGTTTTGCCCAGGATGAACACATCTTACTGCCCCTTAATATTAATGAAGTTTTGACCAAGATGAACCCTTCTCACTGCCCCATAATATTAATGAAGTTTAGTCCAGGATGAACTCTTCGCACTCCCCCTTAACATAAAAGAAGTTTTACCCAGGCTGAACTCTTCGCACTACCCCCTAATATTAATGAAGTTTTGCCCAGGATGAACTCTTCGCACTGCCTGTTAATATTAATTTAGTTTTGCCCAGAGTGAACTCATCTCACTGCGACATAATATTAATGAAGTTTTGCCAAGTTTGAACTTTTCTCACTGCCCCTTAATATTAATGAAATTTTCCCAGGATGAACACTTCTCACTGCCCCTTAATATTAATGAAGTTTTGCCAAGGATGAACTCTTCACACTGCCACTTAATACTATTGAAGTTTTGCCTAGAATGGACTATTCACACTTCCTCATCTTCTGAATGAAATTTTGCTCAGGATTAACTTTTCTGACTGCCACTTCATATTAATGAAGTTTTGCCCAGGATAAACTCTTCACACTGATCCTTAATATTAATGAAGTTTTGCCCAGGAGGATGTCATCTCACTGTCCCTTAATATTAATGAAGTTTTCACCAGGAAGAATTCTTCTCACTGTCCCTTAATATTAAAAAAATTTGCCCAGGATGAACTGTTCACACTGCCTGATAATATAAATTTAGTTTTAACTGCCCCTTAATATTAATGCAGTTTTGTCCAGGAAGAACTCTTCGCATTGCCACTTAACATTAATGAGGTTTTTCCCAGGATGAACACATCTTACTGCCCCTTAATATTAATGAAGTTTTGACCAGGATGAACTCTTCGCTCTGCCCCATAATATTAATGAAGTTTTGCCCAGGATGAACTCTTCTCACTGCCCCTTAATATTAATGAAGTTTTGCCTGGGAAGAACCCTTCTCACTGCCCCTTAATATTATTGAAGTTTTGCCCATGATGAACTCTTCTCACTCCCCCTTAATATAAAAGAAGTTTTACCCAGGATGAACTCTTCATACTGCCCCCTAGTATTAATGAAGTTTTGCCCAGGATGAACTCTTCGCTCTGATCTATAATATTAATGAAGTTTTGCCCAGGATGAACTCTTCACCCTGCCCCTTAAATATTACTGAAGCTATGCCCAGGATGAACTCTTCGCACTGCCCCTTAATATTAATGAAGTTTTGCCCATGATGAACTCTTTGAACTGTCCCTTAATATTAATGAAGCTTTGCCCAGGATGAACTCTTCATACTGCTCCTTAATTTTAAGAAAGTTTTGCCAGGTTGAACTCTTTGCACTGCCCCATAATATTAAGGAAGTTTTGCCCAGGATGGGCTCTTCTCACTGCCCCTTAATATTAGTAAAGTTTTGCCCAGGATAAACTCTTCGCACTGATCCTTAATATTAATGAAGTTTTGCACAGGAGGAAGTCATCTCACTGCCCCTTAATATTAATGAAGTTTTAGCCAGGATGAACTAATCTCACTGCCCCTTAATATTAATGAAGATTTGGCAAGGATGAACTTTTTTAACTGCCCCTTATTATTAATGAAGTCCTGCTCAGGCTGAACTCATCTCACTGCCCATTAATATTAATGAAGTTTGCACAGGACGAACTCTTCTCACTACCCCTTAGAATTAATAAAGTTTTGCCCAGGATGAACTCTTCTCACTGCCCCTTAATATTAATGAAGTTATGCCTAGGATGAACTGTTCACACTGCCCCTTAATATAAATGAAGTGGTCCAGGATGAACTCTTAACACTGCTCCTTAATATTAATGAAGTTTTCCCCAGGAAGAATTCTTCTCACTGTCCCTTAATATTAATGAAATTTTGCCCAGGATGAACTCTTCACACTGCCTAATAATTTTAATTTAGTTTTAACTGCCCCTTAATATTAATGCACTTTTGTCCAGGAAGAACTCTTCACATTTCCACTTAACATTAATGAGGTTTTGCCCAGGATGAACACATCTTACAGCCCCTTAATATTAAAGAAGTTTTGACCAGGATGAACTCTTCACACTGCCCCATAATATTAATGAAGTTTTGCACAGGATGAACTCTTCTCACTGCCACTTAATATTAATGATGTTTTAAACAGGATGAACACTTCTCACTGCCCCTTAATATTATTGAAGTTTTGCGCAGGATGAACTCTTTGCACTCCCCCTTAATATAAAAGAAGTTTTACCCAGGCTGAACTCTTCGCACTGCCCCCTAATATTAATGAAGTTTTGCCCAGGATGAACTCTTCACACTGCCTGTTAATATTAATTTAGTTTTGCCCAGAGTGAACTCATCTCACTGTGACATAATATTAATGAAGTTTTGCCAAGTTTGAACTCATCTCACTGCCCCTTAATATTAATGAGGTTTTCCCAGGATGAACTCTTCTCACTGCCCCTTAATATTAATGTAGTTTTGCCGAGGATGAATTCTTCGCACTGCCACTTAATATTAAGGATGTTTTGCCTCGGATGGACTATTTGCACTGCCTCATCTTATTAATGAAGTTTGGCCCAGGATTAACTTTTCTCACTGCCACTTCATATTAATGACGTTTTGCACAGGATGAACTCTTCTCACTGATCTATAATATTAATGAAGTTTTGCCCAGGATGAACTCTTCACCCTGCCCATTAAATATTACTGAAGCTATGTCCAGGATGAACTCTTCGCACTGCCCCTTAATATTAATGCAGTTATGCCCAGGATGAACTCTTTGCACTGCCCCTTAATATTAATGAAGTTTTTCCCAGGAAGAATTCTTCTCACTGTCCCTTAATAGTAATGAAATTTTGCCCAGGATGAACTATTCACACTGCCTGATAATATTAATTTAGTTTTAACTTCCCCTTAATATTAATGAAGTTTTGTCCAGGATGAACTCTTCGCATTGCCACTCAACATTAATGTGGTTTTGCCCAGGATAAACTCATCTTACTGCCCCTTAATATTAATGAAATTTTGACCAGGATGAACTCTTCACACTCCCCCTTAATATAAAAGAAGTTTTAGCCAGGCTGAACTCTTCACACTGCCCCCTAATATTAATGAAGTTTTACCCAGGATAAACTCTTCGCACTGCCTGTTAATATTAATTTAGTTTTGCCCAGAGTGAACTCATCTCACTGTGACATAATATTAATGAAATTTTGCCAAGTTTGAACTCTTCTCACTGCCCCTTAATATTAATGAGGTTTTCCCAGGATGAACTCTTCTCACTGCCCCTTAATATTAATGTAGTTTTGCCGAGGATGAACTCTTCGCACTGCCACTTAATATTAAGGATGTTTTGCCTCAGATGGACTATTTGCACTGCCTCATCTTATTAATGAAGTTTGACCCAGGATTAACTTTTTTCACTGCCACTTCATATTAATGACGTTTTGCACAGGATGAACTCTTCTCACTGATCTATAATATTAATGAAGTTTTGCCCAGGATGAACTCTTCACCCTGCCCCTTAAATATTACTGAAGCTATGCCCAGGATGAACTCTTCGCACTGCCCCTTAATATTAATGCAGTTATGCCCAGGATGAACTCTTTGCACTGTCCCTTAATATTAATGAAGTTTTGCCGATGATGAACTCTTTGAACTGCCCCTTAATATTAATGAAGCTTTGCCCAGGATGAACGCTTCATACTGCCCCTTAATTTTAATAAAGTTTTGCCAGGATGAACTCTTTGCACTGCCCCGTAATATTAAGGAAATTTTGCCCAGGATGGACTCTTCTCACTGCCCCTTAATATTAATAAAGTTTTGCCCAGGATAAACTCTTCACACTGATCCTTAATATTAATGAAGTTTTGCCCAGGAGGAAGTCATCTCACTGCCCCTTAATATTAATGAAGATTTGCCAAGGATGAACTTTTCTCACTGCCCCTTAATATTAATGAAGTTTTGCCCAGGATGAACTCATCTCACTGCCCTTTAATATTAATGAAGTTCTGCCCAGGATGAACTCATCTCACTGCCCATTAATATTAATGAAGTTTGCGCAGGACAAACTCTTCTCACTGCCCCTTAGTATTAATAAAGTTTTGCCCAGGATGAACTCTTCTCACTGCCCCTTAATATTAATGAGGTTATGCCTAGGATGAACAGTTCACAGTACCCCTTAATAGAAATGAAGTGTTGCCAGGATGAACTCTTAACACTGCCCCTTAATATAAAAGAAGTTTTACCCAGGATGAACTCTTCGCACTGCCCCATAGTATTAATGAAGTTTTTCCCAGGATGAACTCTTCACACTGCCTGTTAATATTAATTTAGTTTTCCCCAGGAAGAACTCATCTCACTGCCCCTAAATATTCATAAAGTTTTGGCCAGGATGAAATCTTTACAGATTGGATGGATTCTTCGCACTGCCTCATCTTATTAATGAAGTTTGGCCCAGGATTAACTTTTCTCAATGCCACTTCATATTAATGAAGTTTTGCACAGGATGAACTCTTCTCACTGATCTATAATATTAATGAAGTTTTGCCCAGGATGAGCTCTTCACCCTGCACCTTAAATATTACTGAAGCTATGCCCAGGATGAACTCTTCGCACTGCCCTGAAATATTAAGGAAGTTTTGCCCAGGATGGACTCTTCTCACTGCCCCTTAATATGAATAAAGTCTTGCCCAGGATAAACTCTTCGCACTGATTCTTAATATTAATGAAGTTTTGCCCAGGAGGAAGTCATTTCACTGCCCATTAATATTAATGAAGTTTTAGCCAGGATGAACTCATCTCACTGCCCCTTAATATTAATGAAGATTTGCCAAGGATGAACTTTTCTCTCTGCCCTTTATTATGCCCACTGCACTGATCCTTAGTATTAATGAAGTTTTGCCCAGGAGGAAGTCATCTCACTGCCCCTTAATATTAATGAAGTTTTGCCCAGGATGAACTCATCTCTCTTCCCTTAATATTAATGAAGATTTGCCCAGGATGAACTCTTCTCACTGCCCCTTAATATTAATGAAGTTTTTCCAGGATGAACTCATCTCACTGCCCTTTAATATTAATGAAGTTCTGCCCAGGATGAACTCATCTCACTGCCCATTAATATTAATGAAGTTTGTGCAGGACAAACTCTTCTCACTGCCCCTTAGTATTAATAAAGTTTTGCCCAGGATGAACTCTTCTCACTGCCCCTTAATATTAATGAAGTTATGCCTAGGATGAACTGTTCGCACTGCCCCTTAATATAAATGAAGTATTGCCAGGATGAACTCTTAACACTGCCCCTTAATACTAATGAAGTTTTCACCAGGAAGAATTCTTCTCACTGTCCCTTAATATTAATGAAATTTTTCCCAGGATGAACTCTTCACACTGCCTGATAATATTAATTTAGTTTTAACTGCCCCTTAATATTAATGAAGTTTTGTCCAGGATGAACTCTTCGCATTGCCACTTAACATTAATGAGGTTTTGCCCAGGATGAACTCATCTTACTGCCCCTTAATATTAATGAAGTTTTGACCAGGATGAACTCTTCGCACTGCCTTTTAATATTAATGAAGTTTTGCCCAGGATGAACTCTTCTCACTGCCCCTTAATATTAATGAAGTTTTGCCTGGGAAGAACCCTTCTCACTGCCCCTTAATATTATTGAAGTTTTGACCAGGATGATCTCTTCACACTGCCCCCTAATATTAATGAAGTTTTGCCCAGGATGAACTCTTCACACTGCCCCCTAGTATTAATGAAGTTTTGCCCAGGATGAACTCTTCGCACTGCCCGTTAATATTAATTTAGTTTTGCCCAGGAAGAACTCATCTCACTGCCCTTAAATATTCATAAAATTTTGCCCAGGATGAACTCTTCACACTGCCCCTTAATATTAATGAAGTTTTGTCCAGGATGAATTCATCTCACTGCCCCTTAATATTAAAGAAGTTTGCACAGGATGAACTCTTTGCACTGCCTTTTAATATTAATGAAATTTTTCCCAAGATGCACTCTTCTTACTGCCACTTAATATTAATGAAGTTTTGCCCAGGATGAACACTTCTCACTGTCCCTTAATATTAATGAAGTTTTGCCCAGGATTAACTGTTTTCACTGCCCATTAATATTAGTAAAGTTTTGCCCAGGATGAACTCTTCACACTGCCCCTTAATATAAATGAAGTTTTGCTCGGGAAGAACCCTTCTCACTGCCCTTTAATATTTTTCAAGTTTTGCCCAGGATTAACTCTTTGCACTCCCCCTTAATATAAAAGAACTTTTGCCTAGGATGAACTCTTCGCACTGCCCAGTAATATTAATGATGTTTTGCCCAGTATGAACTCTTTGCACTGCCCCTTAATATTTATGAAGTTTTGCCCAGAGTGAACTCATCTCACTGTGACATAATATTAATGAAGTTTTGCCCAGGATGAACTCTTCACACTGCCCCTTAATATAAATGAAGTTTTGCCCAGGATGAACTCTTCGCATTGCCCCTTAATATTAATGAAGTCTTGCCCAGTATGAATTCTTCGAACTGTCCCTTAACCTTAATGAAGTTTTCCCAGGATGAACTTTTCTCACTGCCCCTATATATTAATGAAGTTTTGCCCAGGATGAACTCATTTCTCTGATCCTTAATAATAATGAAGTTTAACCCAGAATGAACTCTTTTCACTGCCCCTTAATATTAATGAAGTTTTACACAGGAAAAACTCTTTGCACTGCCCCTTAATATTAATGAAGTTTTGCCCAGGATGAACTCTTCACACTGATCCTTAATATTAATGAAGTTTTGCACAGGATGAACTCTTCTCACTGTTCTATACTATTAATGAAATTTTGCCAAGGATAAACTACTTTAACTGCCCCCTAATATTAATGAAGTTTTCCCAGTATGAACTCTTTGCACTGCCGTTTAATATTAATTTAGTTTTGCACAGGATGAACTCATCTCACTGCCTCTTATTATTCATAAAGTTTTGCCCAGGATGAACTCTTCGCATTGCCACTTAATATTAATGAAGTTTTGCCCAGGATTAACCCTTCTCACTGCCCCTTAATGCTAATGAAGTTTTGCCCAGGATGAACTCATCTCACTGCCCCTTAATATTAAAGAAGTTTAGCCCAGGCTGATCTCTTCGCACTGCCCTTAATATTAATGATTTTTTTCTCAGGATGCACTCTTCTCACTGCCACTTAATATTAATGAAGTTTTGCCCAGGATGAACACTTCTCACTGTCCCTTAATATTAATGAAGTTTTGCCCAGGGTGAACTGTTTTCACTGCCCATTAATATTAGTGAAGTTTTCTTTGAGAAGAACACTTCTCACTGTCCCTTAATATTATTCAAGTTTTGCCCAGGATTAATTCTTCACACTCCCCCTTAATATAAAAGAAGTTTTGCCTAGGATGAACTCTTCGCACTGCCCAGTAATAGTAATGAGGTTTTGCCCAGTATGAACTCTTCACACTGCTCCTTAATATTAATGAAGTTTTGCCCAGGATGAACTCTTCGCATTGCCCCTTAATATTAATGAAGTCTTGCCCAGGATGAACTCTTCACACTGTCCCTTAACCTTAATGAAGTTTTGCCCAGTATGAACTTTTCACACTGCCACTTAATATTAATGAAGTTTTGCCCAAAGTGAACTCATCTCACTGCGACATAGTATTAATGAAGTTTTCCCAGTATGAACTCTTTGCACTGCCTTTTAATATTAATTTAGTTTTGCACAGGATGAACTCATCTCACTGCCTCTTATTATTCATAATGTTTTGCCCAGGATGAACTCTTCGCATTGCCACTTAATATTAATGAAGTTCTGCCCAGGATTAACCCTTCTCACTGCCCCTTAATGCTAATGAAGTTTTGCCCAGGATGAACTCATCTCACTGCCCCTTAATATTAAAGAAGTTTTGCCCAGGCTGATCTCTTCGCACTGCCCCTTAATATTAATGAATTTTTTCTCCGGATGCTCTCTTCTCACTGCCACTTAATATTAATGAAGTTTTGCCCAGGATGAACTCTTCTCACTGTCCCTTAATATTAATGAAGTTTTGCCCAGGATGAACTCTTCTCACTGCCCCTTAATATTTATGAAGTTTTGCCCGGGAAGTACCCTTTGAACTGCCCCTTAATATTATTCAAGTTTTGCCCAGGATTAACTCTTCTCACTCCCCCTTAATATAAAAAAAGTTTTGCCTAGGATGAACTCTTTGCACTGCCCAGTAATATTAATGAAGTTTTGCCCAGTATGAACTCTTCGCACTGCCCCTTAATATTAATGAAGTTTTGCCCAGGATGAACTCTTCGCACTGTCCCTTAACCTTAATGAAGTTTTGCCCAGTATGAACTCTTCACACTGCCGCTTAATATTAATGAAGTTTTGCCCAGAGTGAACTCATCTCACTGCCACTTAATATTAATGAAGTTTTGCCCAGGATGAACTCTTCTCACTGCCTCTTAATATTAATGAAGTTTTGCCCAGGATGAACTCTTCACACTGCCCCTTAATATAAATGAAGTTTTGCCCAGGATGAACTCTTCGCATTGCCCCTTAATATTAATGAAGTCTTGCTCTGGATGAACTTTTCTCACTGCCCCTAATTACTAATGAAGTTTTGCTAAGTTTGAACTCTTCTCACTGCCCCTTAATATAAATTAAGTTTTGTTCGGGAAGAACCCTTCTCACTGCCCTTTAATATTTTTCAGGTTTTGCCCAGGATTAACTCTTTGCACTCCCCCTTAATATAAAAGAAGTTTTGCCTAGGATGAACTCTTCGCACTGCCCAGTAATATTAATGAAGTTTTGCCCAGTATGAACTCTTTGCACTGCCCCTTAATATTAATGAAGTTTTGCCCAAAGTGAACTCATCTCACTGTGACATAATATTAATGAAGTTTTGCCCAGGATGAACTCTTCACACTGCCCCTTAATATAAATGAAGTTTTGACCAGGATGAGCTTTTCGCATTGCCCGTTAATATTAATGAAGTCTTGCTCAGTATGAATTCTTCGAACTGTCACTTAACCTTAATGAAGTTTTGCCCAGGATGAACTTTTCTCACTGCCCCTTAATATTAATGAAGTTTTGCCCAGGATGAACTCATCTCACTGATCCTTAATAATAATGAAGTTTAACCCAGAATGAACTCTTTTCACTGCCCCTTAATATTAATGAAGTTTTACACAGGAAAAACTCTTTGCACTGCCCCTTAATATTAATGAAGTTTTGACCAGGATGAACTCTTCACACTGATCCTTAATATTAAGAAAAACACCAAAAATCCGTATACAAAATAAAAGGCAGTGAACCAAAAAAAAGGCAAAAAAGCTCCAACAGAAATAGCGTAACCACCAAATTTTAATATCCGCTTTCGTCCTTGGACTTCATCAGAATAATGAACATATTTAAAAACTCATTTAAATACAAAATTGGTAAATCACACACGTTAACTGATTGGTCAAGCAATAATCCAATATTAAAAACAATTGTTTTTAAATAAAATTGATTAATGAAAAGCAATAGTCAAATCCTACAAAAATAATGTAGAAATAGAAAGATTTTGTTTGTTAATGCTTAACATATTGTCATTTAAAAAACATTTAATATTAACTGCATCGTTTAAGCCTGGGGCTTGATCAGCACAAAGTTTTATCTGCCACCTAGTCTCACTTTGTTCAACTAACTTCTTAAAATCTCCACCCTCAAATCAGAATGGACAACTTCCAAAACTGTAAACAGAAATTTTTTAAAATTCAAACATTGAACAGAATGTTTAAAAAGTGCACTATTTTCATTTCTAGTTTTGATGTTATAGAGATGTTCTTTGATACGTGTATGTAGGCTCCTAGTAGTCATCCCTACATAAAATGCAGGGCATGAACTACAGAAGCAAATGTAAACTACCCCTGTGGTCTTACATGTAACATATTCGGGGACAGAAAAAGTTATATCCATGCCCTCAACCGAAATCATGGGTCCTTTGGCTAAAAATCTACAAGTGCTACAACTGTTACAAGGAAACATACCCTTAACAGTAGAAACCAAGTAATTAGATTTGATAGGTTTCTGTTCAAAGGCTTTTTTAATGTTAAAAGAATTTCTAGATACAAAAAAAGTTTTTTTACCTAATACCCCATAAAGATCTGAGTTACCGTGAATAATCTTCCAATTCTTAACTAAAATGTCACGAATCTGGTTGTTGTTAATACTCATATCCAATGAGCAAACTAAATTGTGATTAAACACCACCGTGTTTGACGGCACATTAGATATCAAGGTATCATCAGCATCAAGAATTGCCTTATAATGTGATTGCCTTTTGTTATAAACATCGTCAATGATAGAATTCAACAAGGAAAGACTGTAACCTCTAGAAAGAAACAATTGTTTTATAAAATCAAATTCCAATTGTAAATCATGTGCACCAGTTGTCATCCTACAAGCACGGATAAATTGCCCCTTAGGAATGTTGTGAATAACATGTGTTGGGTGGGCGCTAGTAAAATGTACATAACTATTTGTAAAAGTTTCTTTTCGGTGGATTTTACTGTGAAAGCGCCCTTCTAAAATGTCCCACCAAATATTGACATCTAAAAAGTTGATAGAAATACCAGAACAGCCCAAGGTGAATTGTAAAAAACTACCCCTGGTATTCAAGGAATGAAGAAATCGTTGCACCGTGGTGTCGTCACCACGAATGATGAACAAAAGGTCGTCGACAAAACGACAATAGAAGAATATTTGAAAGTCATTTTTGACTACATTAAGAATAGTGTCCTCCCACCAGGACATAACTAAATTGGCATAAGCTGGGGCCGCTGACGACCCCATGGCTACACCTCTTTTCTGTCTGTAAAAAGATTTCCCAAACAGGAAAAAATTGTTCTGTAACAGTATTTCAACAAATCTACAAATAGTAGAGATCTGTCCAGTGCTAATATTTTTGTTTTTACCTAGGATATAACGAATGGCTTCCACTCCGTCCTCATGCGGAATACAAGTAAATAAGGTAATAACATCTAATGTGAAAATGATATGTTGGTCTGGATCAAAATTCTGGGTGATGGGACTTTCCCTTACTTTTTTCAAAAAATGCCATGAATCCTTTATATAGGAATCAAAATCAGTTACCAGTGGACTTAAAATAGCATCAATAACCAAAGCTATCCCTTCCGTAACCGAATGGGGGGCAGAAACTATTGGCCAAAATGGTGGATCAATTTGGCTTTTGTGGGTCTTCGGAATGCCAAATAAAATACCAATTCTAGGTTTTTCAATAAAACAAAAATCATAGACTTCAAGGTAATTTCACTGACATTAAGGCATCATATAGATAGGAATGGATTAATCTTTCCTTTTTCTTAATGTCAAACAACTTAACAATTTCATACTCATCCTGATTCTCAAGTAATTTTGTCATTTTTGCATTATATAAATCTTGGGACATAATTACTATGTTCCCACCTTTATCACTTCTCATGAATCTAGTATTAAGACTCATGTTTTTTAACCTATTAAATGCTTTTCTTTCATCTATATTTAAGTTATGCACTGGTCTATCACTTTCCCTTAAGCAAGAATATATTTCTTGCAAACAAGTTTCTTCATACATTTTTAAAGTGTGGACCAATGGAGGGTTGAAATTAGAAGATTTTATTAACTTTTTATCATGACATGAAACATCATTTAAGATGTAAGCAAGGTTAAGTCTCCGAATAAATTTCTTTATGTCAATTGTAGTTTTACACAAGTTAGCCTTTCTAGTGGGAACAAAATTAAGTCCAAGCCTAAGAATACGTGTTTCAAACGGCCCTAATGTAATGTCAGTCAGGTTAATGATGTCAAAATTAGTGGGTACCACAAGCTCTTTTGTCAGTTCTCTTCCCCCGAGGAGTTGGAACTCAAAAAAGTTCTGCTCCTGGTGAGAATAGTCTTCTTCGAAGCAGCACTCTTTTTGCCTAAAAAAGTCTTGTTACCCATGTTTGTCGGGTTACCTTCATTTAAAGGGTTGTCGATGTTTACATTATTAGCAGCATCATTATCAGATTCAGAAACAGGATCCATGTCTAAAGCAGAACTACATTGCTCATTTTCTTTGGTTGTTTTACTGCCAAAAGAAGTTGCGTGTCTAGTAACAGGGATTGCTTTCAACTTTTCAACCACACCGTTGTTAATATGGTTGTTAGCTACAGTCATTCGTCCAACTAAATTAACATGAGTTGAAGATTCGTTTCTTGTAAAGGCACTAGTTGAAGACATTGTATTTTTGTTAAAAGTAGTCCCCTTAAGATCTTTACCATTCAGAACAAAAAATGAATAAGCCGAATTATTTTTGTAGGCGAGAATGTCGCGTTCAAGTTTGACCAGTTTCCTATTGGTAACCTCGACAGAATGTCTGTCAACCTCTTCAAACAGAGGTATAAGAAAATCAGCGTTCTCAACACAAGACAGTTCGCTTTCTAAGCGTTCAATTTCCGAATTTAAATCAGCCATTTTTAAATTGTTGTTGTCAATTAATAGTCTTAAAAAAGCCATGCCACTCTCATTGAAAAAAGTAACCAATTTGTTGTAGAAAATATCACCAACGTGTACCCCGTTGGGACATTTGAAAAACCTAAGTCCCTTAGGCATTATTTTGAGTTCAATACACCTTTCAAAATAGTGATTTTCTACAGTCAAAGAACGAAATCTTTTAACCAACCTGGTGAGCGTTTCACGCTTCTTAAGAATGTCCCCTTCACAATGAAAGCCGTGATTAACGAACTTCGCGAATGGGTTGTTGAATAAATCCAAAAAATTCCTAACATCACGTCGAGTGGAGTTGGTACCTTGTTGATGCAGGTTACCAGCATTAAAACGCAAACTGCCGTCAGTTGTTGAATTCCGCCCCACAATGTCTCTGGTTGGCTCAATTTCGACCACTGTATCCAGTTCCTTAAAGGAGCCATGTGGACTAGAAGCTGCAATTACATCGGTATGAGGAACTTCCGCTCTGGATACCAAAAACTTTAAAGACCTTTGAATATCGACAAGTGTAGTGATAAACAGCGAACTGATGTCCTTCTGAGTTTCACCCTCAGGAATAGAATAAGTACTGAGATTCAGTAGTGCCTCGTCGGTTCCCTCCGCCATGGTAAAAAGAACAAATACAAAGAAAAACACCAAAAATCCGTATACAAAATAAAAGGCAGTGAACCAAAAAAAAGGCAAAAAAGCTCCAACAGAAATAGCGTAACCACCAAATTTTAATATCCGCTTTCGTCCTTGGACTTCATCAGAATAATGAACATATTTAAAAACTCACAACAGCCACTTCCAGAGTATCCGTGGAGTTCTTGGCAAGACTTCTAATGTGTACTTTCAGTACAACGACCAAAAAACACTCGTAGTAACTGCAAATATGGAATATAATCAACAACTCTAAGAACTTCCGTACTGATCAAAACTAGTTTATTTTAACACGTTAGCGCTTTCACCTATTGGCTTCTTCAGACGTACAAAAAAACACTACAAATCCAACATTTAAATAGTAACCCTATAAATCCTATTGGATTAGCCAGAAAACATATTTAAAGGTGTACAGACACTAAACATGAAAACTCACACTCCATCGGTATATAAATACAAAACTCATACACACATCAACAATACACTCAACATTAAAACAGTACATGCAAGAGCAAATACACTCAATCAATCTGTTTATATTATATATTAAAATATTAAAAAACATATATGAATCTGCTTCATTAAATCTACTTCATTAAAAATCTGTGTGATATATGAAATCTGTTTCATATAAAAAATATCATATACATTGCGACTGAAAGTCTCAATTAAAAATATTAAAATATATATATATCTCACATATAAAATAAATAAGTGCAAATATAACTTCATAGGTGTACACATACCCATGAAAAACTATCTAGATTCATAATAATATAAAAGTGAATATATATATATGCAAATATGAACTCTTTATGTTGGGTGTCAGTATGAAAAATAACATCAACACATACAATCTACTAACTGTCTCACTGTTGTTTCACTATCAGCACATAGGTTGCTTAGGTTTCCTACACCTCTTCTTCCTCAATACTGGTCTAATATTCACTCTCTCATTCAGACCTGGTAACTTATCAGATTTACATCTGATAATCCATTTCATTTCACATTCTAATGTGTCATTGATCAGGTCCCCCCCTCTAGGGTTCTCATGCACTACTTGCATAACAAAAAACATAAACGTATGCAACGGCCCATTGTTTTTAACATGTTTAGCTAATGCGTTGGTTTCTGTACCCATTCTAATGTGATAAAGATGTTCCCTAACTCGTTCACGCAATGCTCTGTTAGTTTTTCCTATATAATATGAGCTACATGCTAAACATCTCGCTAAATAAATCACATTCTTACTTGTACAGTCTGTACCTGTATTAAACTTATACATATAATTACTAACCGGATGTACAAATGTAGTGCTGGTATCAATAGCATGGCATTGATTGCATTTGCCGCAAGGGAGAGTATTAGACCCATTGTCCTCATTCCTCAACTCTCTCTTCAACAAGGTTTTATAACATAACATGTTCCTCAGATTAGGTTTGTTTTTATAAACAACCTTGGGTTCAGAACCCACCAACTCGATGATACGTTCATCTAACCTCAATACATCCCAGTGTTTAACTAATGATTCTCTGATGTATACAGAGTCTCTAGTATAATACAAAGGGGCTCTCACAACAGGTATTAATGACATATTGTTACGTGTCTCGTCAAAATGTCGTTCAGAGAAATATGGTTTAGCCACTGTACCTCTAAGTGGATGAACCTGGTTCAACGCATGTGCGAACACACCATCACTATAACCTCTATCATGAAACATGTGTCTAAGTCGAGCTATCTCATCATTATACCCCTCCATACTTGGATTTAACCTAGATGCTCTCATTAGTTGACTCTTCAAAATATTGTCAAACACATACTTGGGGTGCATACTCTGCCTGTGTAATAAGGTATTCCTATAACAGGGTTTCCTGTGAATGGATGTGTTCACTAGTCCAGTAGGTAATTTTACAATGTTAACATCCAAAAAGGAAATAGATTCAGGCGAATAACTAACTGTGAATTCTAAAAAGTTAGTCGAGTTGTTAATCTCATCAACAAATAATAACAACTGACTAATGTCCCCAAGCCATATAAAAAAGAGGTCATCTACAAACCTCTTGTAACATCTAACATAATTCTTGAATCCATCTGTATTAAAAAGGAAATCCATTTCCCATTGTGCCATTACAATGTTGACGTAGCTATTGGCACACGGAGTGCCCATAGCTACGCCATCTTTTTGCAAGAACAGTTCTTCCCCAAACATAAATACATTATTTGTCAAAATAGTTTCCATAAATAGACATATAACATCCACTATATTCTCAGTATAGGAAGACTGCATACTCAAAAACTTCTGCATATATACTATCCCTGTGTCATTAGGTATTTTAGTGAAAAGGCTCACTACGTCTAGCGTAACTAAGACATATTCACAAGAATCGCCTACAAACTTCAATTCTTCATACAATTCTATCAGGAATTGCTTGCTATCTCTAAGGATATGCGGAACTATATTCACCAAGGGCCTAGTATAATATTCAACATATATAGACAGGGGTTCAGTTAACCAACCTTGGCCTGCAACTATAGGTCTCATCGGCGGCCTCTCCAAAGACTTGTGCACCTTCGTAAACCTTGAATTATAGGTATTCTGGGGTTGAACACTTTCAAGTAATTATGCAAACTTAATGGTATAATCTCAGATGACAATAATTCGTCCAGCATATTATATACCCCCATCATCAACTCAGTAACTCTAACCATAGTGATACGTAGATAAAACAATTCATCATATAAGAACTCAGTCATGATATCCATGTATCCTTCAACATCCATGACCACTATCGGGCCACCTTTATCCGCTGGTCTTATGACAATAGAATTATCCATCTTCAGTGTGTTGAGGGCCTGTCTCTGCTGATAATTCAAATTATATCTACATTTCGGTCTATCAGGTTTTTCAAAATATGTATATATGTCCTCTTCTACTAACTTAGAGAAGACATCTAAGAGTGGATGCAATTGTGGTACATACATACTATTTGTTCTAAACTCATTATCAACAACTCGTGTCTCACTCATACCAAATTCCAATTTCAGTTGGATATTTCTTACATATGCCTTTATATCTATTATAGAATCTACCAAGTTGCTATTGCTAGTTGGAATAAAATTCAAACCTCTAGCAAGGACCTGTTCTTCATGTTGTGTAAGAACTCTGTTGGATATATTCACAACTAACGTACTCCTGTCCATTCCCACATTTTCTTTATGGTTGGGCCTTGCTGTTCCCAATCTGTACCTTTCCTCTTCTGTCGACCCCTGCTCTTGGATCTTTCCCTCCCCACAGAGTGTGACTGTGCTATGGGGAAAGGGGTACAAACAGCTTTGGTAGCAGAAATATTACTTAAAGAGCCTACAGATGTAGCATTCAAGGGTACAGCATTGTTATGTGTTTTCTTCCTCACCACAACATCTGCATAAACATGCTGTCCTACGTTCTTATTATTAAATGCATTCTTATCTGACTCTACCACCTCACTACTATGTCTCACTGAGGTCACAGGACTTTCAGATATAACATCATTAGCAACAAATACATTACATTCAACGTCTCCAGAAACATTATTAGTCGTATTGTCAGACCTCACAGTACAACTATTACGACTACTACTCCTATTTACAAGGTTAGAATCAACATCCACATTCTCAGTTCTATTAATATGTCTAACAGGTTCTGCCTGATTTACAGTTTTAGGCCACATAAACACATTATTATTTTTAAAATCTTTAGAGTCTCTAAATATTTTAGACTTTTTTTGTTCTATCAAACGTCTCTCAAATAAAGATACGTTATCAAGAACTCTGTCCAGTCTTGTATTTATAAAGCCTTGGTCATATTTAATTTTTATGTTATCATATAGTTCATTAACTGACCTCCTCAAATCATCTTCCTCTTGCTGATGGTGTTGAATCAATAGCCGCATGTAATTAAAACTCAACTCCAAGTTGAGTTGCTGCCATTTGTAGAGTAATTCAGGAAAAGTATTGCCAGAAGTGGGCATTTTCAGCACCCGCAGCCCTCGCGGAACAATCTTTTTAGCCAAGCATACTTCAAAATGCTGGCGTTGCAGCTGCAGTCTCTTAAGTTTAATAAAGTCCATTTTGAGTTGGTTTAATTCCTCCGTACAACACACAGCGTCCGTTATCCCAGCTCCTTCTTCCGAACAGTCCAAATTAGGTTCATACTGCATCAAAACGTTGTCATCTCCTACAATACACTTCGCGAACCTCTCACCCTTCCGATTGGCCAAATCCATCGTAGTCGGAACATACGGCAACTCTACATTGCTGTCAAGTTTGTCTGCCATTCTCCTGGGCCGGTGCGACATTTTGACGAGACACGTAACAATATGTCATTAATACCTGTTGTGAGAGCCCCTTTGTATTATACTAGAGACTCTGTATACATCAGAGAATCATTAGTTAAACACTGGGATGTATTGAGGTTAGATGAACGTATCATCGAGTTGGTGGGTTCTGAACCCAAGGTTGTTTATAAAAACAAACCTAATCTGAGGAACATGTTATGTTATAAAACCTTGTTGAAGAGAGAGTTGAGGAATGAGGACAATGGGTCTAATACTCTCCCTTGCGGCAAATGCAATCAATGCCATGCTATTGATACCAGCACTACATTTGTACATCCGGTTAGTAATTATATGTATAAGTTTAATACAGGTACAGACTGTACAAGTAAGAATGTGATTTATTTAGCGAGATGTTTAGCATGTAGCTCATATTATATAGGAAAAACTAACAGAGCATTGCGTGAACGAGTTAGGGAACATCTTTATCACATTAGAATGGGTACAGAAACCAACGCATTAGCTAAACATGTTAAAAACAATGGGCCGTTGCATACGTTTATGTTTTTTGTTATGCAAGTAGTGCATGAGAACCCTAGAGGGGGGGACCTGATCAATGACACATTAGAATGTGAAATGAAATGGATTATCAGATGTAAATCTGATAAGTTACCAGGTCTGAATGAGAGAGTGAATATTAGACCAGTATTGAGGAAGAAGAGGTGTAGGAAACCTAAGCAACCTATGTGCTGATAGTGAAACAACAGTGAGACAGTTAGTAGATTGTATGTGTTGATGTTATTTTTCATACTGACACCCAACATAAAGAGTTCATATTTGCATATATATATTCACTTTTATATTATTATGAATCTAGATAGTTTTTCATGGGTATGTGTACACCTATGAAGTTATATTTGCACTTATTTATTTTATATGTGAGATATATATATATTTTAATATTTTTAATTGAGACTTTCAGTCTAATGTATATGATATTTTTATATGAAACAGATTTCATATATCACACAGATTTTTAATGAAGTAGATTTAATGAAGCAGATTCATATATGTTTTTTAATATTTTAATATATAATATAAACAGATTGATTGAGTGTATTTGCTCTTGCATGTACTGTTTTAATGTTGAGTGTATTGTTGATGTGTGTATGAGTTTTGTATTTATATACCGATGGAGTGTGAGTTTTCATGTTTAGTGTCTGTACACCTTTAAATATGTTTTCTGGCTAATCCAATAGGATTTATAGGGTTACTATTTAAATGTTGGATTTGTAGTGTTTTTTTGTACGTCTGAAGAAGCCAATAGGTGAAAGCGCTAACGTGTTAAAATAAACTAGTTTTGATCAGTACGGAAGTTCTTAGAGTCGTTGATTGCATTTCATACTTGCAGTTATTACAAGTGTTCTTTGGTCGTTGTAACTGAAAGTACACATTAGAAGTTCTGCCAAGAACTCCACGGATACTCTGGAAGTGGCTGTTGTGATTAATTTACTTTATTCCGTGGAGTCCGTGCTCCGTTGGCTTGGTGCACTTGTTTGTGTGCTATACATTAAGTTATTATTTACGCACCGGCCCAGGAGAATGGCAGACAAACTTGACAGCAATGTGGAGTTGCCGTATGTTCCGACTACGATGGAATTGGCCAATCGGAAGGGTGAGAGGTTCGCGAAGTGTATTGTAGGAGATGACAACGTTTTGATGCAGTATGAACCTAATTTGGACTGTTCGGAAGAAGGAGCTGGGATAACAGACGCTGTGTGTTGTACGGAGGAATTAAACCAACTCAAAATGGACTTTATTAAACTTAAGAGACTGCAGCTGCAACGCCAGCATTTTGAAGTATGCTTGGCTAAAAAGATTGTTCCGCGAGGGCTGCGGGTGCTGAAAATGCCCACTTCTGGCAATACTTTCCCTGAATTACTCTACAAATGGCAGCAACTCAACTTGGAGTTGAGTTTTAATTACATGCGGCTATTGATTCAACACCATCAGCAAGAGGAAGATGATTTGAGGAGGTCAGTTAATGAACTATATGATAACATAAAAATTAAATATGACCAAGGCTTTATAAATACAAGACTGGACAGAGTTCTTGATAACGTATCTTTATTTGAGAGACGTTTGATAGAACAAAAAAAGTCTAAAATATTTAGAGACTCTAAAGATTTTAAAAATAATAATGTGTTTATGTGGCCTAAAACTGTAAATCAGGCAGAACCTGTTAGACATATTAATAGAACTGAGAATGTGGATGTTGATTCTAACCTTGTAAATAGGAGTAGCAGTCGTAATAGTTGTACTGTGAGGTCTGACAATACGACTAATAATGTTTCTGGAGACGTTGAATGTAATGTATTTGTTGCTAATGATGTTATATCTGAAAGTCCTGTGACCTCAGTGAGACATAGTAGTGAGGTGGTAGAGTCAGATAAGAATGCATTTAATAATAAGAACGTAGGACAGCATGTTTATGCAGATGTTGTGGTGAGGAAGAAAACACATAACAATGCTGTACCCTTGAATGCTACATCTGTAGGCTCTTTAAGTAATATTTCTGCTACCAAAGCTGTTTGTACCCCTTTCCCCATAGCACAGTCACACTCTGTGGGGAGGGAAAGATCCAAGAGCAGGGGTCGACAGAAGAGGAAAGGTACAGATTGGGAACAGCAAGGCCCAACCATAAAGAAAATGTGGGAACGGACAGGAGTACGTTAGTTGTGAATATATCCAACAGAGTTCTTACACAACATGAAGAACAGGTCCTTGCTAGAGGTTTGAATTTTATTCCAACTAGCAATAGCAACTTGGTAGATTCTATAATAGATATAAAGGCATATGTAAGAAATATCCAACTGAAATTGGAATTTGGTATGAGTGAGACACGAGTTGTTGATAATGAGTTTAGAACAAATAGTATGTATGTACCACAATTGCATCCACTCTTAGATGTCTTCTCTAAGTTAGTAGAAGAGGACATATATACATATTTTGAAAAACCTGATAGACCGAAATGTAGATATAATTTGAATTATCAGCAGAGACAGGCCCTCAACACACTGAAGATGGATAATTCTATTGTCATAAGACCAGCGGATAAAGGTGGCCCGATAGTGGTCATGGATGTTGAAGGATACATGGATATCATGACTGAGTTCTTATATGATGAATTGTTTTATCTACGTATCACTATGGTTAGAGTTACTGAGTTGATGATGGGGGTATATAATATGCTGGACGAATTATTGTCATCTGAGATTATACCATTAAGTTTGCATAATTACTTGAAAGTGTTCAACCCCAGAATACCTATAATTCAAGGTTTACCGAAGGTGCACAAGTCTTTGGAGAGGCCGCCGATGAGACCTATAGTTGCAGGCCAAGGTTGGTTAACTGAACCCCTGTCTATATATGTTGAATATTATACTAGGCCCTTGGTGAATATAGTTCCGCATATCCTTAGAGATAGCAAGCAATTCCTGATAGAATTGTATGAAGAATTGAAGTTTGTAGGCGATTCTTGTGAATATGTCTTAGTTACGCTAGACGTAGTGAGCCTTTTCACTAAAATACCTAATGACACAGGGATAGTATATATGCAGAAGTTTTTGAGTATGCAGTCTTCCTATACTGAGAATATAGTGGATGTTATATGTCTATTTATGGAAACTATTTTGACAAATAATGTATTTATGTTTGGGGAAGAACTGTTCTTGCAAAAAGATGGCGTAGCTATGGGCACTCCGTGTGCCAATAGCTACGCCAACATTGTAATGGCACAATGGGAAATGGATTTCCTTTTTAATACAGATGGATTCAAGAATTATGTTAGATGTTACAAGAGGTTTGTAGATGACCTCTTTTTTATATGGCTTGGGGACATTAGTCAGTTGTTATTATTTGTTGATGAGATTAACAACTCGACTAACTTTTTAGAATTCACAGTTAGTTATTCGCCTGAATCTATTTCCTTTTTGGATGTTAACATTGTAAAATTACCTACTGGACTAGTGAACACATCCATTCACAGGAAACCCTGTTATAGGAATACCTTATTACACAGGCAGAGTATGCACCCCAAGTATGTGTTTGACAATATTTTGAAGAGTCAACTAATGAGAGCATCTAGGTTAAATCCAAGTATGGAGGGGTATAATGATGAGATAGCTCGACTTAGACACATGTTTCATGATAGAGGTTATAGTGATGGTGTGTTCGCACATGCGTTGAACCAGGTTCATCCACTTAGAGGTACAGTGGCTAAACCATATTTCTCTGAACGACATTTTGACGAGACACGTAACAATATGTCATTAATACCTGTTGTGAGAGCCCCTTTGTATTATACTAGAGACTCTGTATACATCAGAGAATCATTAGTTAAACACTGGGATGTATTGAGGTTAGATGAACGTATCATCGAGTTGGTGGGTTCTGAACCCAAGGTTGTTTATAAAAACAAACCTAATCTGAGGAACATGTTATGTTATAAAACCTTGTTGAAGAGAGAGTTGAGGAATGAGGACAATGGGTCTAATACTCTCCTATGCAAATGCAAACAATGCCATGCTATTGATACCAGCACTACATTTGTACATCCGGTTAGTAATTATATGTATAAGTTTAATACAGGTACAGACTGTACAAGTAAGAATGTGATTTATTTAGCGAGATGTTTAGCATGTAGCTCATATTATATAGGAAAACTAACAGAGCATTGCGTGAACGAGTTAGGGAACATCTTTATCACATTAGAATGGGTACAGAAACCAACGATTAGCTAAACATGTTAAAAACAATGGGCCGTTGCATACGTTTATGTTTTTTGTTATGCAAGTAGTGCATGAGAACCCTAGAGGGGGGGACCTGATCAATGACACATTAGAATGTGAAATGAAATGGATTATCAGATGTAAATCTGATAAGTTACCAGGTCTGAATGAGAGAGTGAATATTAGACCAGTATTGAGGAAGAAGAGGTGTAGGAAACCTAAGCAACCTATGTGCTGATAGTGAAACAACAGTGAGACAGTTAGTAGATTGTATGTGTTGATGTTATTTTTCATACTGACACCCAACATAAAGAGTTCATATTTGCATATATATATTCACTTTTATATTATTATGAATCTAGATAGTTTTTCATGGGTATGTGTACACCTATGAAGTTATATTTGCACTTATTTATTTTATATGTGAGATATATATATATATTTTAATATTTTTAATTGAGACTTTCAGTCGCAATGTATATGATATTTTTTATATGAAACAGATTTCATATATCACACAGATTTTTAATGAAGTAGATTTAATGAAGCAGATTCATATATGTTTTTTAATATTTTAATATATAATATAAACAGATTGATTGAGTGTATTTGCTCTTGCATGTACTGTTTTAATGTTGAGTGTATTGTTGATGTGTGTATCAGTTTTGTATTTATATACCGATGGAGTGTGAGTTTTCATGTTTAGTGTCTGTACACCTTTAAATATGTTTTCTGGCTAATCCAATAGGATTTATAGGGTTACTATTTAAATGTTGGATTTGTAGTGTTTTTTTGTACGTCTGAAGAAGCCTATAGGTGAAAGCGCTAACGTGTTAAAATAAACTAGTTTTGATCAGTACGGAAGTTCTTAGAGTCGTTGATTGCATTTCATACTTGCAGTTATTACAAGTGTTCTTTGGTCGTTGTAACTGAAAGTACACATTAGAAGTTCTGCCAAGAACTCCACGGATACTCTGGAAGTGGCTGTTGTGATTAATTTACTTTATTCCGTGGAGTCCGTGCTCCGTTGGCTTGGTGCACTTGTTTGTGTGCTATATTTAAAAACTCATTTAAATACAAAATTGGTAAATCACACACGTTAACTGATTGGTCAAGCAATAATCCAATATTAAAAACAATTGTTTTTAAATAAAATTGATTAATGAAAAGCAATAGTCAAATCCTACAAAAATAATGTAGAAATAGAAAGATTTTGTTTGTTAATGCTTAACATATTGTCATTTAAAAAACATTTAATATTAACTGCATCGTTTAAGCCTGGGGCTTGATCAGCACAAAGTTTTATCTGCCACCTAGTCTCACTTTGTTCAACTAACTTCTTAAAATCTCCACCCCTCAAATCAGAATGGACAACTTCCAAAACTGTAAACAGAAATTTTTTAAAATTCAAACATTGAACAGAATGTTTAAAAAGTGCACTATTTTCATTTCTAGTTTTGATGTTATAGAGATGTTCTTTGATACGTGTATGTAGGTTCTAGTAGTCATCCCTACATAAAATGCAGGGCATGAACTACAGAAGCAAATGTAAACTACCCCTGTGGTCTTACATGTAACATATTCGGGGACAGAAAAAGTTATATCCATGCCCTCAACCGAAATCATGGGTCCTTTGGCTAAAAATCTACAAGTGCTACAACTGTTACAAGGAAACATACCCTTAACAGTAGAAACCAAGTAATTAGATTTGATAGGTTTCTGTTCAAAGGCTTTTTTAATGTTAAAAGAATTTCTAGATACAAAAAAAGTTTTTTTACCTAATACCCCATAAAGATCTGAGTTACTGTGAATAATCTTCCAATTCTTAACTAAAATGTCACGAATCTGGTTGTTGTTAATACTCATATCCAATGAGCAAACTAAATTGTGATTAAACACCACCGTGTTTGACGGCACATTAGATATCAATGTATCATCAGCATCAGGAATTGCCTTATAACGTGATTGCCTTTTATTATAAACATCGACAATGATAGAATTCAACAAAGAAAGACTGTAACCTCTAGAAAGAAACAATTGTTTTATAAAATCAAATTCCAATTGTAAATCATGTGCACCAGTTGTCATCCTACAAGCACGGATAAATTGCCCCTTAGGAATGTTGTGAATAACATGTGTTGGGTGGGCGCTAGTAAAATGTACATAACTATTTGTAAAAGAATTTTTTCCCAAGATGCACTCTTCTTACTGCCACTTAATATTAATGAAGTATTGCCCAGGATGAACACTTCTTATTGTCCCTTAATATTAATGAAGTTTTGCCCAGGATTAACTGTTTTCACTGCCCATTAATATTAGTAAAGTTTTGCCCAGGATGAACTCTTCACACTGCCCCTTAATATAAATTAAGTTTTTTTCGGGAAGAACCCTTCTCACTGCCCTTTAATATTTTTCAGGTTTTGCCCAGGATTAACTCTTTGCACTCCCCCTTAATATAAAAGAAGTTTTGCCTAGGATGAACTCTTCGCACTGCCCAGTAATATTAATGATGTTTTGCCCAGTATGAACTCTTTGCACTGCCCCTTAATATTTATGAAGTTTTGCCCAGAGTGAACTCATCTCACTGTGACATAATATTAATGAAGTTTTGCCCAGGATGAACTCTTCACACTGCCCCTTAATATAAATGAAGTTTTGCCCAGGATGAACTCTTCGCATTGCCCCTTAATATTAATGAAGTCTTGCTCAGGATGAACTCTTCGCACTGTCACTTAACCTTAATGAAGTTTTGCCCAGGATGAACTTTTCTCACTGCCCCTTAATATTAATGAAGTTTTGCCCAGGAAGAACTCTTTGCACTGCCCCTTAATATTAATGAAGTTTTGCCCAGGATGAACTCTTCACACTGATCCTTAATATTAATGAAGTTTTGCACAGGATGAACTCTTCTCACTGTTCTATACTATTAATGAAATTTTGCCCAGGATAAAATACTTTAACTGCCCCCTAATATTAATGAAGTTTTCCCAGTATGAACTCTTCATAGTTTCATAGTTTCATAGTATAGTACTAGGCTATCTGCCACGGGGCATTTGTAAGCCTAGCCATAGTGATGTGGCTTTTGCCACCCCATGAAATGGTACAAAAATGTACAGAATAAAATTAGAATACTGTGCCTCTGTCTAGTAGTGACACAATGAAGGTCCCCTTATATAATAGAATTAATTAACTGTGCCCCTGTCTAGCAGTGACACAGATGTGACCCCTGGGGTAAACTTACGATCTCCCATCCACTCATCAAGATTTCTCTTGAAGAGAGTCAGTGAGGGTCTCTGCCTAATACGAACTGGGATCTTGTTCCAAAGCAAGGGAATGAACCTATCCCTCCAGCATGTCCTATTCATACTTGTGCCAAGGTTTAAGTCTTTAGCTCTCGTGGTCCTGATAGATTTGAATATTTTGAGGTGGAGCATGTCCATCAGATCCTGATTGGACATGGCCTTGTACGTCAGGCAGAGATCACCTCTGAGCAGGCGGTATGCTACTGAATAGAGCTGAAGTTTCTTTAGTCTGGCAAAATAAGACATATGTTGGAGACCCTTGATCCTCTTGGTGAGGTACTTTTGTGGTCTCTCCAGCTGTTGCAAATGCCGGGTGAGGTACATACCAAATGGGGCATTGTACTCAATCATGGGTCTGATGAGGGAGGAGTATAGGGGTACAATGACATTCCTGGATCTGGATGTGAATCCCTTCATGATGAGGTGTGCAAGGTAGAATGTTTTTCTAACCACTTTGGCAACATGGGTGTCAAATGAGAGGTCGCTGTCAACTTGGGTCCCTAGGGCTCTGATTACTTTTTCCGTACTCAGTAGGTTGCTGTCTATGTGATAATTTGTGGGTACTTTGTTTTTCCCAAAGGGGATGACTATACATTTTTTGGCATTTAGTTTAAGGCCGTGACTCTGGCACCAGTTGTCTGTTCCTGTGAGGCCTTTTTGTAGGATGCATGTGTCCGCTGGTGTATCGACTATAGCGCCTAGTTTGCAGTCATCTGCAAACGTTGTCAGCCACAACCCTCCCATGTTTGCTTTAACATCTGAGAAATAAATGCCGAACAAGAGGGGTCCCAGGACAGATCCCTGTGGGACACCACTTTTGACTGGCTTTGAGTCTGACATTGCTCCAGCGATTTTAACTTTATGGGTTCTGTCCTTTAGCCAGTTTGCAACCCATCTAGTGACATAAGGGTTTACGTTTAAGCTGTTGAGCTTATCTATGATGCCTGAGTGGGGTATTGTGTCGAAGGCCTTAGCCAAGTCCAGGTAGGCTGTATGGACTGCTTTGCCCTCATAAATGGCTCTAGTGACTGTAATGAAAAAGTCAACCAGGTTCAAAAGGCAGGATCTGCCCTTTACAAAGCCGAACTGGGTGGGGTCAAGTGTCTGTAGGTCCCCTATGTCTTTGTTTATGAGTTCCATAATGATTCTTTCCATAGCTTTGCAGACCAGGCTGGTTAAGCTTATGGGGCGGTAGTTCCCAGGGTCTGTAGAGGTACCCCCTTTGTGGAGTGGGACCACTGTTGCTGTACGCCAGTGTTCAGGTACATATCCTGAAGTAAGGCTAAGGTTAAATAGCATTTTTATGTGTGGGTTTAGCTCCTCTTGGAGTTCACGTAACACGCAACCTGGGATACCGTCAGGTCCCATTGATGCTGTGTTTTTAGCTTTGTTTAGGGCGGTTCTCACTTGGACATCTGAGATGACAGGGAGATTACATTCAGCTGGGATAAGTATTTCTTCTTTTGGGGGTGAGTCAGGGGAGAAATTTGCACTGAACCTGTCAGCCAGAATGTTGGCAATATCTGTGGGTTCAGTATATTTTTTGTTGTTGTGAACTAACTCTGAGCATATCTGATGGTTTCCACCCAGGTTTCTAACATAGCTGAAGAAGGCTTTGTGGTTATCTTTAGTGTCCTTAGCGATTTTTCTCTCAAAGTTGGCCTTGGATGTTTTTATGAGAGAACGTAGTTTTCTGCTAATGTTGATCAGAGATGTCTTCCCTTCATGGGATTTTGCTCTGACGTGCAGTAGCTTCCTTCTTTTGTTATACAATTTGTTAATGGCTAAGGTCCACCAGACAGGACGCTTGCCTTTGGTGGAGAAGGACTTGGATTTATTTGGGATTGCATGATCCATGCATTCTTGGAGATGTCCATAGAAAGCATTTGAGAAGGATTCGGCATTGTGGAATGTGGTATCCACTGGCACAGTGGGCTGAAAGGATACCATCTCAGTCTTAAGGAGAGTGAAGTCTGCTTTTGAGAAGTTTTTTACTGTGGTCTTTTGTGCTGGGGGTGGAGGTGGGATATGTATATCCAGGGTGATTAGTTTGTGGTCAGATCTCACTAGTGAGGGGTATACTTCTGGTGTGGAGCATTTTGTCCCCATGTTTGTGATGATCAGGTCTAGTACATTATCTCCCCCTAGTGGGAGAGGTGACTAGTTGTTCCAGTGCATTTGAATTTATGAATTCCAGGAACCTTTGGGCTAGGGTATTAGGGCTAGAATAATGTACCCAATCTATGTTTGGGTAGTTGAAGTCTCCCAGTATGATGGTATTTTGTGATACATTCATATCCTCCAATGTCTTCAGGAAGGCTGAGTGGGGTTCCTGAGATTGGGAGGGTAGTCTATAAAGTACAGTTTTGTACCTACCATAAATGTAGATGTTCGAGGATTCCATTGCTGCAGTCCTGACTATTGGGTATAGTCCGCGTCCCAGTCGGCCCGAATACCAGAGTATAAGGCTGACGTCGGTCATGGCGCCTTAGACTGACGTCAGTACGTCAGGGTACTAATGCGCATGACCGACGTCATTTCCTCAGTCTTTTCTTGCCCCAGATGTCAGAAGACCCAAAAAGACAAGTCCCAAAAACAACCTGCACCAAAAAACATGTACAATATATACAACAATATATACAAAAATATAAGCATGTAAACTCACCTACACAACCACCCCTAAACACAGAGGGAAGGAGGGAGTATTGGACTGCAGCAATGGAATCCTCGAACATCTACATTTATGGTAGGTACAAAACTGTACTATGTTCTTCGTCTTCCATTGCTGCAGTCCTGACTATTGGGTAGAATCCCAAAGCAGAGGAAAGGGAGGCTGGCAAATTATAAGGAAGTAGGAGCTGATAACATGCCTTGCAAAACAGCAGTGGCAAAACCAGCCCTAGACTTAGAGTAGATAGGAAGATGATAATGCTTAGAGAAAGTATGCACTGAACTCCAAGTAGCTGCTTCCAAAATATCCTTAGTTGCCACCCCTTAGAAATGCTGTAGAAGTGGCAGTAGCCCTAGTGGAATGAGGCCTAATCCCAGCTGGAATCTCCTTGCCATGATGGGAATAACAAAATGCAATGCAAAAGCCAATCCACCGAAATAGTTTGTTTTGACACAGGCTTGCCCTGTGAACTCAAGGCAAAAGAAACAAACAACTGCTGAGACTGCCTAAAATCCTTAGTCCTGCTTAAATAATATCTCAATTGCCTGTGTACATCTAAAGTGTGCAAAATCTTTTCCCCTTTATTTTGGGGATCTGCATAAAAAGTAGGAAAATGAATAGTTTGGTTTAAAGCCACACTAGAAACCACCTTAGGCATAAAGGAAGGATTAGTACGTAATGATACCCTATCCTTATGGAAAATCAAAAGGCTCTACTGCCATAAGGGCCTGCAACTCAGACACCCTTCTTGCAGAAGTAATGGCCAACAGAAAAGCAGTCTTCCATGACAAGTATTTCAACTCAGCCGTAGCCGCAGGCTCAAAAGGTTGTAGAGTAAGTTTTTCCAACACAAAATTGAGATCCCAAGCAGGAGTAGGAGCTCTACGTGGGGTCTTATATTCTTTGCCCTCTAAGAAACTGCTTGAACAAAGGATGCGAAAACAAAGGTGGGTCACAATCATAATGAGCTGAAATTGCTGCAGCATGAATCTTAATGGAAGAGAAGGACAAACCTTTGTCCAATAACTCAGTAAGATATTGAAGAGCCACACTCAAATTAGGCTCAGAAATCTCCAAATTCTTTGCTGTACTCCAAAATAAAAATCTCTTCCATTTGTCTGCGTACACCTTCCTTGTACTAGGTCTTCTAGCTTCCATAATCACATTTAAAACTTGCTGAGGAAGTTGAGACCTGCTGTGCTTCAAGAGAGAATATGCCAGGCTGTTAGATGAAGAGAGTGAAGCTTGACATTGAGCAGATGACCATCCTTTTGAGATAACAGATGAGGAATCGGAGGTAAAGGCCATGGAGGCTTCCTTACCAGACTCCGTAGTAGTGGATACCAGTGTTGCCGAGGCCAATCTGGAGCTATCAAAATCATCCTTGGCCTGTCTTGTCTGACCTTTAATAAAACCTTTGGAAGAAGAGGCAGAGGTGGAAAGGCATAGACATGAAGGTTTTTCCAACTGAAAGACAGAGCATCCACTTTCCAAGCTGTGTGATGAAAACCCTTTGTGCAATACTTTGGCAGCTGGTGGTTTAGTGGAGAAGCGAACAGATCTATGTCTGGAGTTCCCCATGACACTGTCAATTTCTGAAATACATGAAGATCCAGTTTCCACTCGTGGGGATCCATGATTTGTCTGCTTAACACATCTGCTAGGGAGTTCTGTGCTCCTGGCAGAAACCTTGCCTGAAGAGTTAGTTGCAGGCTTAACGCAGTCTCCCATAAAATCATTGCTTGCCTGCATAGAGGATAAGAATGTGTTCCCCCTTGCTTGTTGATGTACCACATGACAGTTGTGTTGTCTGTTAGAATCAACACCTGCCCTGGAAGAAGTAACTCCTTGAAAGCCATCAATGCAAACTGGACTGCTAACATCTCCTTCATGTTGATATGTAGATGCTGTAGTCTGGCAGGCCACTTGTCTTGTATCCACTTTCCATTTAGATGAGCTCCCCAAGCAGTGTCCGAGGCATCTGTCGTTAAAATCTGACTCGCCTCTGGCCGGGTCACAGAGAGTCCCTTGTTTAGGTGACATTCCTGAGCCCACCACAAGAATTCCTTTTGAAGGCAAGGTATTATTTGAATGACAGTGTCCAAATCCTGGCAGTGCTGTGTCCATACATTTTTGAGATACCATAGCAGCTTCCTCATATGCAGTTTGGCATTGGGAAGCACTAGAATACAAGATGCCATGAACCCTAATGCTTGAAGGACTGTCCTTGCAGTCAGCACGGACTGATGAGATAGTTGATGGAAGTAAAGTGACAGACTCTTTTGTTTGTCCGGGGTTAAAAAGGCCATCTGGGCTGCTGTATTCAGTCTCACACCCAGAAAGCACATGTCTTGAGAGGGTACTAGACTGGACTTTATTTCGTTCACAGAATACCCCAGGCATCTTAGCACTGCTATGACATATTCCAGATGCTGTAGAAGGTCTTCCTTTTCTTGAGCCAGAATCAGGCAGTCGTCCAAGTAAGGATAGATTTGAATGCCTTGAAGCCTGAAGTAAGCTATCACTGGAGCCAGAACCTTTGTGAATACTCTGGGCGCAGTAGATAAGCCAAAGGGCAATGCAGAGAACTGATAATGAAAATCTCCAGTTCGAAACCGCAGATACTTTCTGCAACCTAGCCTTATAGGCACATGAAGGTAAGCTTCCTTGAGATCCAAAGTTACCATCCAGTGATCTTTGCCCAGCAGAGGTAACAGTTGTTGTAACGTCAACATCTTGAACTTGGGAATGTCCAGATAAGTGTTGAGGATAGATAAATCCAAAATTGGTCTCCACGTGTTCCCCTTCTTTGGTACTAGGAACAGGCGAGAATAAAATCCAAGCCCCTTTCTGATACAGGGACTGGCTGAATGGCCCCTATCTGGAGTAACTGAGAAATTTGCTTGTGAGCCTCTTTTCTTTGTGGAGGAGGAACATCTGGCATGCCTTTGAAAGGGGCAGTGTGTGGAAATAAAATCTGTAACCGTGATGAATGATATCCAGCACCCATCTGTCTTGAGTGACTAAATCCCAATTTTCTTTGAAAAGAGACAGTCTTCCTCCCAAAGGAGCTGCCAGACGAGAATCCACTGGCAGCTGAAAAGGCAGGTCATTGGGTCTGCTTACGAAAGGACTGACCCCTGCCCTCACCAGAAGTCTGAGCAGGTGAACTGTCTGATCTAGGCCTAAACGAACCTTGAGCCCTGCCCCTACCACGTCTAGACCTACCCCTAGACTGGGAACCATAAGCAGGATATGTCCACCCCTTAGCAGGCCAATTTCTACTAAACTTCGGAGGCTGCACCTGCAAAAAATCTTTAACAGTCTGCATAGACTTAGCCTTGTCCTCCATTTTCTTTAAAACTGCTTCCACAGGCGGTCCAAACAACACATCAGACTGTAAAGGAGCATCCAAAATCCTGGTCTTAACATGCTCAGCTAAATTCTGATCCTTCAACCAGGCATGTCTGCGAAGAACAGAACTAGTAGCAGCCACCCTCGAGGAGGCCTGAACAGCATCAAAACCACACTGCAAAGAATGCTTACCCACTTGTTCAGACACATGAACCAAATCCAGCAATTCTTTACACTCAATACCTTCCGCCAAAGCATCCACCTTAGATTTCAATTGTGAAAGGAGATAATTCTGATATTTCAGCATATGAAACTGACAATTCAACGCCCTCATGGCTAGAGTGGAAGAAGTATATACTTTCTTACCCCACCTATCCAAAGCCCTTGCCTCTTTATCAGAGGGTACAGGATTTTTAACCACAGAAGCTTTAACACCTTTAGGCCCCTGAGAAACAGTTTCTGGGTCCGCCCTAGGACTCTTAAACAAATACTTATGAGCTTCGGCACCCTATAATACCTATCAGGCTTAACAGGAGCAGGAGGCAAGGAGTCAGGGTTCAGGGAAGCCTCTGCAAAACATCCTCCACCACATTCAACACAGGAGGAATAGCTAAGGGCCTATGCTGGGGTAAAACAAGAATTCCCTAAGCCTTTTCCTGGAATCAGAGTAATCCTGGCCTTCCCATTTAAAGTGCTCCCTCATGGAGTGAAGAGTCTCTGAAAATGAAAAATCCTCAGGAGGAGAAGCTGTAGGAGTGGAATCATCCACATCAGAATCAGAATAAGTAGGAAACTCTTGCAAGTCTTCCACAGAAGACTCTGAAGCCTGTGAACACTGTTCAAAACTATCAAACTCCTGTTCCACCCTAGGCCTCTTATCAGGCGGGGCATAGAACCTCTAATCAGAGTAATCAAATCTTCTGCCATTTTAAGCATATGTTTCTTAGGCACAGAGCCCGAAATGCTAGGAGAAGCCCCACAGAAGCTGAACTTGGCCTACCTCTAAAAGAAGCTTTGGCAACAGAAGGAGAGGCCCTAACTACCTTGCGAAGAGAGGGAAGAACAGTTACCTGAGAAGCCCCTCAGCCTGGCCTACCTCCTGAGAGGGCACATCCTGTAACAGTAAAGTATCTGCCTGAGACTCCATAGAGACTCCTGGCAAAACCTCTGGCTCCCTGAGCCTTCTAAAGAACCGACGTCCGGGACTGCCGGTTCCTCACCCCTAGGCTTCACTGTTTTGTCCTTGCGCTTCTTGGATGAAGCGGGCCGGAGCATCCGACGGCATATTATAATTGCAACGCTTCCCAAACACTAACCTAGCACAATCTAGCCTCCTCTTAATAGTGCGCTTTGTTAAATCTAGCACAAGAGCGGCAACCAACAACGCCGTGCTCAGGCCCTAAACAAGGTATACACAATGTATGATAATCCCTATGCGTATCTGCTTCCCACAAGAAATACAGTTATTCACTTTTTCTGACATCCGTTAAATACTGAGGCAAGAAAAACCAAAATGTTCTAACGGGTTACTTAGCCAACTCTGTTTCGGTCTGAAACTCCGGTTTCGGAAAATCTCAGAACGCCAACCTGCACTCGCAAAATTGCTTCTGCATCGGACCATGCGGCAAAAAAGACTGAGGAAATGACGTCGGTCATGCGCATTAGTACCCTGACGCATGACAGTCTAAGCGCCATGACCGACGTCAGCCTTATACTCTGGTATTCGGGCCGACTGGGACGCGGACTATACCCAATAGTCAGGACTGCAGCAATGGAAGACGAAGAACATCATGCTACCAGTTGTATAGCAGTTTTGCCTATGGTTAGTTGCACCTGTATGGTCTCTGATGCTTCATGTGTAACCTGGAGGTGTGGGTGCCCTAGATGAATATGGACACTCCCCCTCCTTTTGTGGTTCGGCCCGGGTTTTGGGGCTGAAAAGCATGATACGAGGTATAGCCTGGTAGCGTTGGGGTGCTCTCAGGAGCCTTGAACCAGGTTTCAGTTACTGCACAGACATCGATGTTCTCCATGCTGAGGAGTGCATCGAGTGCCTGCATCTTGAGATTTAGACTTCTGGCGTTGAGCAGCATTACCCTTAGTTTTTTCCATTTTTGTTTTCTAAGGAGGTGGGTTTGTCTTTTGAGCCTTGCCTAAAAAAGGCACTATGGGGGTGGCAAGAGCCTTAGCCAATATCTGGAAGCCCAGTGGCGACAGGTGTAAGCCATCCCTTGCAAAGCAGCGTGGCTTGTCCATGTCATCCCAGGCAGACAGACATTGGATCCCCTTAGAATGACTCCAGTACTTGAGCCAATTATTAAAGCTGATCATCTTGTCTTTGTATTGTGGTATCATTCTTGGTGAGGGCAAGATGCTGCTCAGGGTCAGGGTCATACCAGCCTGGGCTACATAATTGGAGAGCTCCTCTATGTCTCTTTTCATGTAGTCCAGGGAGGTACATCTCAGGTCATTCACGCAGCATGGACAAAGACGGAGTCATATTTGTACTTGCTTTGGAGTGACTTGAGTGCGTGTGTTATGTGGCGGATCCAAGCTCCCGATAGACAGCTCACAGTCACCCTCTCCTTGTTCAGCCTGGTCAGCGGGACATCAGTGTGTCTGACTATAGAGTCACCTATTACTAGTGTATCAGGCATGGTGTTTGGCCTTAAGGGCTGTGATTGGTTGACACACTGATTTATTGAAGTATGTGTTGCATGTGTTTTGTTTTGAGGTGGTGGATTTTTGGATGTCTGCTTTGGGGGCCTCTGATGTTTTGGTAAGTTTTTTATTAGAGCCTCCGAGTATGTCTTTGTGTTTTTATGTGTTTGGTTTGCAGTTGTGGTAGGTCTATGTGGGACTGGGATTGTTGTGTGTGTGGTTACCATCTCCTCCTGTCTGGTCATGCCAGCCCTGAGTTGAGAGAGTTCAGCCTCCAGTTTGGCTATATAGTTGCATCTCTCACATGTATTTGTGTTTGTTGGGAGGAGGAGAGGGTTGTCTGTGTACATGAGACAATTGTAGCATTGTCTCAAGATACCCAGATTGACCAGCTGAACTGGAGAGGGCGCCAGTAATCTACCACTCGACATGCTAGAACAGTATAAGGGAGTGCTGTACCTTTAAGGGAAGTGGATATTCACAGGGGTGGTAGGTAGATGTAGTGCTTTACTTAGTACAAGAGTGCTTACTTCGTAGAGAAGTATTGAGAACAAGTGCTAGGCTTATGATATTGTAAGTAGTCTGATTATACTAAGAGTAGAGCTTCCTTAAGGGAAAATTTGAAGAGCAGACTTGGCGGAGTCAGAAGAAGTTTAACCTATGCGCACAACTGTGCAAAGCCGTGCAAATGTGGATTTTAAACAGGGAACTGCAAAAGAGCTAGAAATGGTCCAAAACAACCAATTACTACAGCTTCTTGTGCTGAGGTCACTTCCTACAGGGACAGGTAGGCTGCTCAAGGCTTCCCACTCCCACTGGTGAGCAAAGAAACTTCCCTCTATCCAAGTAAGGTAATGGACAACACAGGAACTACACCACAGCTTTGCCTGTTAATATTAATTTAGTTTTGCACAGGATGAACTCATCTCACTGCCTCTTATTATTCATAAAGTTTTGCCCAGGATGAACTCTTCGCATTGCCACTTAATATTAATGAAGTTTTGCCCAGGATTAACCCTTCTCACTGCCCCTTAATGCTAATGAAGTTTTGCCCAGGATGAACTCATCTCACTGCCCCTTAATATTAAAGAAGTTTTGCCCAGGCTGAACTCTTCGCACTGCCCCTTAATATTAATGAAATTTTTCCCAGGATGCACTCTTCTCACTGCCACTTAATATTAATGAAGTTTTGCCCAGGATGAACACTTCTCATTGTCCCTTAATATCAATGATGTTTTGCCCAGGGTGAACTGTTTTCACTGCCCATTAATATTAATGAGGTTTTCTTTGAGAAGAACCCTTCACACTGCCCTTTAATATTTTTCAAGTTTTGCCTGGGATTAACTTTTCGCACTCCCTTTTAATATAAAAGAAGTTTTGCCTAGGATGAACTCTTCGCACTGCCCAGTAATATTAATGAAGTTTTGCCCAGTATGAACTCTTCGCACTGCCCCTTAATATTAATGAAGTTTTGTCCAGATTGAACTCATCTCACTGCCACGTAATATTAATGAAGTTTTGCCCAGGATAATCTCTTCTCACTGCCCCTTAATATTAATGAAGTTTTGCCCAGGATGAACTCTTCACACTGTCCCTTAATATAAAAGAAGTTTTGCCCAGGATGAACTCTTCGCATTGCCCCTTAATATTAATGAAGCCTTGCTCAGGATGAACTCTTCGCACTGTCCCTTAACCTTAATGAAGTTTTGCCCAGGATGAACTTTTCTCACTGCCACTTAATATTAATGAAGTTTTGCCCAGAGTGAACTCATCTCACTGCGACATAATATTAATGAAGTTTTGCCCAGGATGAACTCTTCTCACTGCCTCTTAATATTAACGAAGTTTTAGCCAGGATGAACTCATCTCACTGCCCCTTAATATTAATGAAGATTTGCCAAGGATGAACTTTTCTCACTGCCCCTTATTATTAATGAAGTTTTGCCCAGGATGAACTCATCTCACTGCCCTTTAATATTAATGAAGTTCTGCCCAGGATGAACTCATCTCACTGCCCATTAATATTAATGAAGTTTGCGCAGGACAAACTCTTCTCACTGCCCCTTAGTATTAATAAAGTTTTGCCCAGGATGAACTCTTCTCACTGCCCCTTAATATTAATGAAGTTATGCCTAGGATGAACTGTTCGCACTGCCCCTTAATATTAGTGAAGTTTTCCTTACGAAGAATTCTTCTCACTGTCCCTTAATATTAATGAAATTTTGCCCAGGATGAACTCTTCATACTGCCTAATAATATTAATTTAGTTTTAAGTGCCCCTTAATATTAATGAAGTTTTGTCCAGGATGAACTCTTCGCATTGCCACTTAACATTAATAAGGTTTTTCCCTTAATATTAATGAAGTTTTGACCAGGATGAACTCTTCGCACTGCCCTATAATATTAATGAAGTTTTGCCCAGGATGAACTCTTCTCACTGCCCCTTAATATTAATGAAGTTTTCCCATAATGAACTCTTCACACTGCCTCTTAATATTAATGAAGTTTTGCACAGGATGAACTCATCTCACTGCCCTTTAATATTAATGAAGGTCTGCCAGGATGAACTCATCTCACTGCTGATTAATATTAATGAAGTTTGCGCAGGACGAACTTTTCTCACTGTCCTTTAGTATTAATAAAGTTTTGCCCAGGATGAACTGTTCCCACTGCCCTTTAATATTAATGAAGTTATGCCTAGGATGAACTCTTCTCACTGCCTCTTAATATTAATGAAGTTTTAGCCAGGATGAACTCATCTCACTGCCCCTTAATATTAATGAAGATTTGCCAAGGATGAACTTTTCTCACTGCCCCTTATTATTAATGAAGTTTTGCCCAGGATGAACTCATCTCACTGCCCTTTAATATTAATGAAGTTCTGCCCAGGATGAACTCATCTCACTGCCCATTAATATTAATGAAGTTTGCGCAGGACAAACTCTTCTCACTACCCCTTAGTATTAATAAAGTTTTGCCCAGGATGAACTCTTCTCACTGCCCCTTAATATTAATGAAGTTATGCCTAGGATGAACTGTTCGCACTGCCCCTTAATATTAATGAAGTTTTCCCCAGGAAGAATTCTTCTCACTGCCCCTTAATATTAATGAAATTTTGCCCAGGATGAACTCTTCACACTGCCTAATAATATTAATTTAGTTTTAACTGCCCCTTAGTATTAATGAAATTTTGTCCAGGATGAACTCTTCGCATTGCCACTTAACATTAATGAGGTTTTTCCCTTAATATTAATGAAGTTTTGACCAGGATGAACTCTTCGCACTGCCCTATAATATTAATGAAGTTTTGCCCAGGATGAACTCTTCTCACTGCCACTTAATATTAATGAAGTTTTACCCAGGATGAACTCTTCACACTGCCCCCTAATATTAATGAAGTTTTGCCCAGGATGAACTCTTCGCACTGCCTGTTAATATTAATTTAGTTTTGCCCAGAGTGACCTCATCTCACTGCGACATAATATTAATGAATGCTCCTCTTCAGTAAGGCAAGTTCATATTTTTCTTCAGGACTATCCAAATATAAAAACCTAAGACCTTTTTCTCAAATGACCTAACCCCATATTTCCTTGTGAATATTTCTGTTCATAAATGGAAGCCCTTAAATCTTTGCTAAAAGGCCAACCTAGGAAAGAAAAAGTTATGTTTTAGACTGTGATTGTTATTCCTAAGACATTTTTTTTATAATACATATATTTCATGTCTTCTCCTCGTTTGTATTAATTACTAAATGAAACAATATGTATCTATGTAACATGTATGTAACTTACTGTCAATGTGAAGCTTTTCTTCCCGGGCCTCCGCTGAAAATGGACATGTATCCAGTCGGACCATCCCGCTCAACAAATGTAAAATTAATAAATAAAAAATAAATAATGAAGTTTTGCCAAGTTTGAACTCTTCTCACTGCCCCTTAATATTAATGAAGTTTTCCCAGGATGAGCTCTTCTCACTGCCCCTTAACATTAATGAAGTTTTGCCAAGGATGAACTCTTCTCACTGCTACTTAATATTAAGGAAGTTTTGTCTAGGTTGAACTCTTCGCACTGCCTCATCTTATTAATGAAGTTTGGCCCAGGATTAAATTTTCTCACTGCCACTTCATATTAATGAAGTTTTGCACAGGATGAACTCTTCTCACTGATCAATAATATTAATGAAGTTTTGCCCAGGATGAACTCTTCACCCTGCACCTTAAATATTACTGAAGCTATGCCCAGGATAAACTCTTCGCACTGCCCCGTAATATTAATGAAGTTTTGCCCAGGATGGACTCTTTTCACTGCCCCTTAATATTAATAAAGTTTTGCACAGGATAAACGCTTCACACTGATCCTTAATATTAATGAACTTTTGCCCAGGAGGAAGTCATCTCACTGCCCCTTAATATTAATGAAGTTTTAGCCAGGATGAACTCATCTCACTGCCCCTTAATATTAATGAAGATTTGCCAAGGATGAACTTTTCTCACTGCCCCTTATTATTAATGAAGTTTTGCCCAGGATGAACTCATCTCACTGCCCTTTAATATTAATGAAGTTCTGCCCAGGATGAACTCATCTCACTGCCCATTAATATTAATGAAGTTTGCGCAGGACAAACTCTTCTCACTACCCCTTAGTATTAATAAAGTTTTGCCCAGGATGAACTCTTCTCACTGCCCCTTAATATTAATGAAGTTATGCCTAGGATGAACTGTTCGCACTGCCCCTTAATATTAATGAAGTTCTCCCCAGGAAGAATTCTTAACACTGTCCCTTAATATTAATGAAAATTTTCCCAGGATTAACTCTTCACACTGCCTAATAATATTAATTTAGTTTTAACTGCCCCTTAGTATTAATGAAATTTTGTCCAGGATGAACTCTTCGCATTGCCACTTAACATTAATGAGGTTTTGCCCTGGATGAACTCATCTTACTGTCCCTTAATATTAATGAAGTTTTGACCAGGATGAACTCTTCGCACTGCCCTATAATATTAATGAAGTTTTGCCCAGGATGAACTCTTCTCACTGCCCCTTAATATTATTGAAGTTTTGCCCAGGATGAACTCTTCTCACTGCCCCTTAATATTACTGACATTTTGCCCGGGAAGAACCCTTCTCACTGCCCCTTAATATTATTGAAGTTTTGCCCAGGATGAACTCTTCGCACTCCCCCTTAATATAAAAGAAGTTTTACCCAGGATGAACTCTTCACACTGCCCCCTAATATTAATGAAGTTTTGCCCAGGATGAACTCTTCGCACTGCCTGTTAATATTAATTTAGTTTTGCCCAGAGTGACCTCATCTCATTGCGACATAATATTAATGAAGTTTTGCCAAGTTTGAACTCTTCTCACTGCCCCTTAATATTAATGACGTTTTCCAAGGATGAACTCTTCTCACTGCCCCTTAATATTAATGAAGTTTTGCCAAGGATGAACTCTTCGCACTGCCACTAAATATTAAGGATGTTTTGCCTAGGTTGGACTCTTCGCACTGCCTCATCTTATTAATGAAGTTTGGCCCAGGATTAACTTTTCTCACTGCCACTTCATATTAATGAAGTTTTGCACAGGATGAACTCTTCTCACTGATCTATAATATTAATGTTGTTTTGCCCAGGATGAACTCTTCACCCTGCCCCTTAAATATTACTGAAGCTATGCCCAGGATGAACTCTTTGCACTGCCCCCTAATATTAATGCAGTTATGCCCAGGATGAACTCTTCGCACTGTCCCTTAAGCTTAATGAAGTTTTGCCCGGGATGAACTCTTCTCAATGCCTGTTAATATTAATGAAGTTTTGCCGAGGATGAACTCTTCACACAGCTCCTTAATATAAATGATGTTTTGACCAGGATGAACTCTTCGCATTGCCCCTTAATATTAATGAAGTCTTGCTCAGGATGAATTCTTCGCACTGTCCCTTAACCTTAATGAAGTTTTACCCAGCATGAACTTTTCTCACTGCCCCTAATTATTAATGAAGTTTTGCCAAGTTTGAACTCTTCTCACTGCCTCTTAATATTAATGAAGTTTTTCCAAGTTTGAACTCTTCTCACTGCCCCTTAATATTAATGAAGTTTTCCCAGGATGAACTCTTCTCACTGCCCCTTAATACTAATGAAGTTTTGCCAAGGATGAACTCTTCGCACTGCAACTTAATATTAAGGAAGTTTTGCCTAGGATGGACTCTTCGCACTGCCTCATCTTATTAATGAAGTTTGGCCCAGGATTAACTTTTCTCACTGCCACTTCATATTAATGAAGTTTTGCACAGGATGAACTCTTCTCACTGATCAATAATATTAATGAAGTTTTGCCCAGGATGAACTCTTCACCCTGCACCTTAAATATTACTGAAGCTATGCCCAGGATAAACTCTTCGCACTGCCCCGTAATATTAATGAAGTTTTGCCCAGGATGGACTCTTCTCACTGCCCTTAATATTAATAAAGTTTTAACCAGGATAAACTCTTTGCACTGATCCTTAATATTAATGAAGTTTTGCCCAGGATGAGCTCTTCTCACTGCCCCTTAATATTAATGAAGTTTTAGCCAGGATGAACTCATCTCACTGCCCCTTAATATTAATGAAGATTTGCCAAGGATGAACTTTTCTCACTGCCCCTTATTATTAATGAAGTTTTGCCCAAGATGAACTCATCTCACTGCCCTTTAATATTAATGAAATTCTGCCCAGGATGAACTCTTCGCACTGCCTATAATATTAATGAAGTTTTGCCCAGGATGAACTCTTCTCACTGCCACTTAATATTAATGAAGTTTTGCCCAGGATGAACTCTTCTTACTGCCTGTTAATATTAATGAAGTTTTGCCCAGGATGAACTCTTCTCACTTCCCCTTAATATTATTGAAGTTTTGCCAGGATGAACTATTCGCACTCCCCATTAATATAAAAGAAGTTTTACCCAGGATGAACTCTTCACACTGCCCCCTAATATTAATGAAGTTTTGCCCAGGATGAACTCTTCGCACTGCCTGTTAATATTAATTTAGTTTTGCCCAGAGTGACCTCATCTCACTGCGACATAATATTAATGAAGTTTTGCCAGGTTTGAACTCTTCTCACTGTCCCTTAATATTAAGGAAGTTTTGCCTAGGTTGGACTCTTCGCACTGCCTCATCTTATTAATGAAGTTTGGCCCAGGATTAACTTTTCTCACTGCCACTTCATATTAATGAAATTTTGCACAGGATGAACTCTTCTCACTGATCTATAATATTAATGAAGTTTTCCCCAAGATGAACTCTTCACCCTGCCCCTTAAATATTACTGAAGCGATGCCCAGGATGAACTCTTTGCACTGCCCCTTAATATTAATGACGTTATGCCCAGGATGAACTCTGCGCACTGCCCCTTAATATTAATGAAATTTTGCCCATGATGAACTTTTTGAATTGCCCCTTAATATTAATGAAGCTTTGCCCAGGATGAACGCTTCATACTGCCCCTTAATTTTAATAAAGTTTTGCCAGGATGAACTCTTTGCACTGCCCCATAATATTAAGGAAGTTTTGCCCAGGATGAAGTCTTCTCACTGCCCCTTAATATTAATGAAGTTTTGCCTGGGAAGAACCCCTCTCACTGCCCCTTAATATATTGAAGTTTTGCCCAGGATGAACTCTTCACACTGCCTGTTATTATTAATTTAGTTTTGCCCAGGATGAACTCATCTCACTGCCCCTAAATATTCAAAACGTTTTGCCCAGGATGAACTCTTCGCATTGCCACAATATTAATGAAGTTTTGCCGAGGATTAACCCTTCTCACTGCCCCTTAATATTAATGAAGTGTTGCCCAGGATGAATTCATCTCACTGCCCCTTAATATTAAAGAAGCTTTGCCCAGGATGAACTCCTCACACTGCCCCTTAATATTAATGACATTTTTCTCAAGATGCACTCTTCTCACTGCCACTTAAAATTCATGAAGTTTTGCCCAGGATGAACACTTCTCACTGTCCCTTAATATTAATGAAGTTTTGCCCAGGATTAACTGTTTTCACTGCCCATTAATATTAGTAAAGTTTTGCCAGGATGAACTCTTCACACTGCCCCTTAATATAAATGAAGTTTTGTTTGGGAAGAACCCTTCTCTCTGCCCTTTAATATTTTTCAAGTTTGCCCTGGATTAACTCTTTGCACTCCCCCTTAATATAAAAGAACTTTTGCCTAGGATGAACTCTTCGCACTGCCCAGTAATATTAATGACGTTTTGCCCAGTATGAACTCTTTGCACTTCCCCTTAATATTTATGAAGTTTTGCCCAGAGTGAACTCATCTCACTGTGACATAATATTAATGAAGTTTTGCCCAGGATGAACTCTTCTCAATGCCTGTTAATATTAATGAAGTTTTGCCGAGGATGAACTCTTCACACAGCCTCTTAATATAAATGTAGTTTTGACCAAGATGAACTCTTCGCATTGCCTCTTAATATTAATGAAGTCTTGCTCAGGATGAATTCTTCGCACTGTCCCTTAAGCTTAATGAAGTTTTACCCAGGATGAACTTTTATCACTGCCCCTAAATATTAATGAGGTTTTGCCCAGGATGAACTCATCTCACTGAGCCTTAATAATAATGAAGTTTAGCCCAGGATGAACTCTTCTCACTGCCCCTTAATATTAATGAAGTTTTACCCAGGTTGAACTATTCTTACTGCCCCTTAATATTAATGAAGTTTTGCCCAGGAAGAACTCTTTGCACTGCTCCTTAATATTAATGAAGTTTTGACCAGGATGAACTCTTCTCACTGTTCTGTACTATTAATGAAGTTTTGCACAGGATGAACTCTTTTAACTGCCCCCTAATATTAATGAAGTTTTCCCAGTATGAACTCTTTGCACTGCCTGTTAATATTAATTTTGTTTTTCTCAGGATGAACTCATCTCACTGCCTTTTATTATGCATAAAGTTTTGCCCAGGATGAACTCTTCTCACTGCCCCTTAATATTAATGAAGTTTTCCCAGGGTGAACTCTTCTCACTGCCCCTTAATATTAATGAAGTTTTGCCAAGGATGAACTCTTTGCACTGCCACTTAATATTAAGGAAGTTTTGCCTAGGTTGGACTCTTCGCACTGCCTCATCTTATTAATGAAGTTTGGCCCAGGATTAACTTTTCTCACTGCCACTTCATATTAATGAAGTTTTGCACAGGATGAACTCTTCTCACTGATCTATAATATTAATGAAGTTTTGCCCAGGATGAACTCTTCACCCTGACCCTTAAATATTACTGAAGCTATGCCCAGGATGAACTCTTCGCACTGCCCCTTAATATTAATGACGTTATGCCCAGGATGAACTCTTCGCACTGTCCCTTAAGCTTAATGAAGTTTTGCCCAGGATGAACTCTTCTCAATGCCTGTTAATATTAATGAAGTTTTGCCGAGGATGAACTCTTCACACAGCCCTTTAATATAAATGAAGATTTGACCAGGATGAATTCTTCGCATTGCCCCTTAATATTAATGAAGTCTTGCTCAGGATGAATTCTTCGCACTGTCCCTTAAGCTTAATGAAGTTTTACCCAGGATGAACTTTTCTCACTGCCCCTAAATATTAATGAGGTTTTGCCCAGGATGAACTCATCTCACTGAGCCTTAATAATAATGAAGTTTAACCCAGGATGAACTCTTCTCACTGCCCCTTAATATTAATGAAGTTTTACCCAGGTTGAACTATTCTTACTGCCCCTTAATATTAATGAAGTTTTGCCCAGGAAGAACTCTTTGCACTGCCCTTAATATTAATGAAGTTTTGCACAGGATGAACTCTTCTCACTGTTCTATAATATTAATGAAGTTTTGCCCAGGATGAACTCTTTTAACTGCCCCTTAATATTAATGAAGTTTTACCCAGGATGAACTCTTCTTACTGCCCCTTAATATTAATGAAGTTTTGCCCAGGATGAACTCTTCTCACTGCCCCTTAATATTAATGAAGTTTTGCCCAGGATGAACTCTTCTCACTGCCCTTAATATTAATGAAGTTTTGCCCAGGATGAACTCTTCTCACTGCCCTTTAATATTAATGAAGTTTTGCCCTGGATGATCTCTTCTTATTGCACCTTAATATTAATGAAGTTTTGCCCAGGATGAACTATTCAAACTGCCCCTTAATATTAATGAAGTTTTGCCCAGGATGAACTCTTTGCACTGCCCCTTAATATTAATGAAGTTTTGCCCAGGATGAACTAATTTCCCTGCCCCTTAATATTAATGAAGTTTTGCCCAGGATGAACTCTTCGCACTGCCCTTAATATTAATGAAGTTTTGCCCAGGGAGAACCCTTCTCACTGCCCTTTAATATTTTTCAAGTTTTGCCCAGGATTAATTCTTCGCACTCCCCCTTAATATAAAAGAACTTTTGAGTAGGATGAACTCTTCGCACTGCCCAGTAATATTAAGGAAGTTTTGCCCAGTATGAACTTTTCACACTGCCACTTAATATTAATGAAGTTTTGCCCAGAGTGAACTCATCTCACTGCGACATAATATTAATGAAGTTTTGCCCAGGATGAACTCTTCTCACTGCCTCTTAATATTAATGAAGTTTTGCCCAGGATGAACTCTTCACATTGCCCCTTAATATAAATGAAGTTTTGCCCAGTATGAACTCTTCGCATTGCCCCTTAATATTAATTAAGTCTTGCTCTGGATGAACTCTTCGCACTGTCCCTTAACCTTAATGAAGTTTTACCCAGCATGAACTTTTCTCACTGCCCCTAATTATTAATGAAGTTTTGCCAAGTTTGAACTCTTCTCACTGCCCTTAATATTAATGAAGTTTTCCCAGGATGAACTCTTCTCACTGCCCCTTAATACTAATGAAGTTTTGCCAAGGATGAACTCTTCGCACTGCCACTTAATATTAAGGAAGTTTTGCCTAGGATGGACTCTTCGCACTGCCTCATCTTATTAATGAAGTTTGGCCCAGGATTAACTTTTCTCACTGCCACTTCATATTCATGAAGTTTTGCACAGGATGAACTCTTCTCACTGATCAATAATATTAATGAAGTTTTGCCCAGGATGAACTCTTCACCCTGCACCTTAAATATTACTGAAGCTATGCCCAGGATGAACTCTTCGCACTGCCCCTTAACATTAATGCAGTTATGCCCAGGATGAACTCTTCGCACTGTCCCTTAAGCTTAATGAAGTTTTGCCCAGGATGAACTCTTCTCAATGCCTGTTAATATTAATGAAGTTTTGCCGAGGATGAACTCTTCACACTGCCCCTTAATATTAATGAAGTTTTGCCCAGGATGAACTCTTCGCACTGCCCCTTAATATTAATGAAGTTTTGCCCAGGATGAACTCTTTGCACTGCCCCTTAATATTAATGAAGTTTTGCCCAGGAAGAACTCATCTCACTGCCACGTAATAATAATGAAGTTTTGCCCAGGATGAACTCTTCTCACTGCCCCTTAATATTAATGAAGTTTTGCCCAGGATGAACTCTTCACACTGCCTCTTAATATTAATGAAGTTTTGCCCAGGATGAACTCTTCACATTGCCCCTTAATATTAATGAAGTTTTGCCCAGGATGAACTCTTTGCACTGCCCCTTAATATTAATGAAGTTTTGCCCAGGATGAACTCTTCTCACTGCCCCTTAATATTAATGAAGTTTTGCCCAGGATGAACTCATCTCACTGCCCCTTAATATTAATGAAGTTTTTCCCAGGATGAACTCTTCTCACTGCCCCTTAATATTAATGAAGTTTTACCCAGGATGAACTATTCTTACTGCCCCTTAATATTAATGAAGTTTTGCCCAGGAAGAACTCTTTGCACTGCCCCTTAATATTAATGAAGTTTTGCACAGGATGAACTCTTCTCACTGTTCTGTAATATTAATGAAGTTTTGCCCAGAATGAACTCTTTTAACTGCCCCTTAATATTAATGAAGTTTTACCCAGGATGAACTCTTTGCACTGCCTGTTAATATTAATTTAGTTTTGCTCAGGATGAGCTCATCTCACTGCCTTTTTATATTAATGAAGTTTTGCCCAGGATGAACTCTTCTCACTGCCCCTTAATATTAATGAAGTTTTGCCCAGGATGAACTCTTCTCACTGTCCCTTAATATTAATGAAGTTTTGCCCAGGATGAACTCTTCACACTGCCACTTAATATTAATGAAGTTTTGCCCAGGATGAACTCTTCTCACTGCCCCTTAATATTAATGAAGTTTTGCCCAGGATGGACTCTTCACTCTGCCCCTTCTTATTAATGAAGTTTGGCCCAGGATTAACTTTTCTCACTGCCACTTAATATTAGTGAAGTTTTGCACAGGATGGACTTTTCTCACTGTTCTATAATATTAATGAAGTTTTGCCCAGGATGAACTCTTCACCCTGCACCTTAAATATTACTGAAGCTATGCCCAGGATGAACTCTTCGCACTGCCCCTTAACATTAATGCAGTTATGCCCAGGATGAACTCTTCGCACTGTCCCTTAAGCTTAATGAAGTTTTGCCCAGGATGAACTCTTCTCAATGCCTGTTAATATTAATGAAGTTTTGCCGAGGATGAACTCTTCACACAGCCCCTTAATATAAATGAAGTTTTGACCAGGATGAACTCTTCGCATTGCCCCTTAATATTAATGAAGTCTTGCTCAGGATGAATTCTTCGCACTGTCCCATAAGCTTAATGAAGTTTTACCCAGGATGAACTTTTCTCACTGCCCCTAAATATTAATGAGGTTTTGCCCAGGATGAACTCATCTCACTGAGCCTTAATAATAATGAAGTTTAGCCCAGGATGAACTCTTCTCACTGCCCCTTAATATTAATGAAGTTTTACCCAGGTTGAACTATTCTTACTGCCCCTTAATATTAATGAAGTTTTGCCCAGGAAGAACTCTTTGCACTGCCCCTTAATATTAATGAAGTTTTGACCAGGATGAACTGTTCTCACTGTTCTATACTATTAATGAAGTTTTGCCCAGGATGAACTCTTTTAACTGCCCCCTAATATTAATGAAGTTTTCCCAGTATGAACTCTTTGCACTGCCTGTTAATATTAATTTCGTTTTGCACAGGATGAACACATCTCACTGCCTTTTATTATTCATAAAGTTTTGCCCAGGATGAACTCTTCACATCGCCACTTAATATTAATGAAGTTTTTACCAGGATTAACCCTTCTCACTGCCCCTTAATGCTAATGAAGTTTTGCCGAGGATGAACTCATCTCCCTGCCCCTTAATATTAAAGAGTTTTGCCCAGGCTGAATTCTTCGCACTGCCCCTTAATATTAATGAAACTTTTTCCCAGGATGCACTATTCTAACTGCCACTTAATATTAATGAAGTTTTGCCCAGGATGAACACTTCTCACTGTCCCTTAATATTAATGAAGTTTTGCCCAGGGTGAACTATTTTCACTGCCCATTAATATTAGTAAAGTTTTGCACAGGATGAACTATTCACACAGCCCTTAATATAAATGAAGTTTTACCCAGGAGGAACTCTTCTCACTGCCCCTTAACATTAATGAAGTTTTGCTGGGGAAGAACCCTTCTCACTGCCCTTTAATATTTTTCAAGTTTTGCCCAGGATTAATTCTTCGCACTCCCCCTTAATATAAAAGAACTTTTGAGTAGGATGAACTCTTCGCACTGCCCAGTAATATTAAGGAAGTTTTGCCCAGTATGAACTTTTCACACTGCCACTTAATATTAATGAAGTTTTGCCCAGAGTGAACTCATCTCACTGCGACATAATATTAATGAAGTTTTGCCCAGGATGAACTCTTCTCACTGCCTCTTAATATTAATGAAGTTTTGCCCAGGATGAACTCTTCACATTGCCACTTAATATAAATGAAGTTTTGCCCAGTATGAACTCTTCGCATTGCCCCTTAATATTAAAA
>NC_056737.1:930764269-930835352 GCF_019279795.1 Protopterus annectens
TTTTTTAATAATATTTGCCCAAAATTTGAATTTGCCCAATAAATTTTGCCCAAAATAAAAGAATTTGGGGAAAAAATCCCCTTTTTAATAATTTTCCCAAGAACTTTTCCCGCCCTTAAAATTAAGAAGTTTTGCCCGGGGAACTCTTCTTCCCTTAATTTTTTTTAAAAATTTTAAAATCCCTTTTTAATATTTTAAAATTTTCCCTTTTTCCATTTAAAAAAGTTTCCAAGAATTTTTTCCCCCTTTTTATTTAATTTTGGGGTGAATTTCCACTTAATATTAATGAAGTTTTGCAGAGGATGAACTCTTCTCACTGTTCTATAATATTAATGAAGTTTTGCCCAGAATGAACTCTTTTAACTGCGCCTTAATGTTAATGAAGTTTTACCCAGGATGAACTCTTCTTACTGCCCCTTAATATTAATGAAGTTTTGTCCAGGATGAACTCATCTCACTGCCCCTCAATATTTAATGAAGTTTTTGCCCAGGATGAACTCTTCTCACTGCCCCTTAATATTAATGAAATTTTAACCAGGATCAACTCTTCTCACTGCCCCTTAATATAAATGAAGTATTGCCAGGATGAACTCTTAACATTGCTCCTTAATATTAATGAAGATTTGCCCAGGATGAACTCATTTCACTGACCCTTAATAACAAGAAAGTTTTGACCAGGATGAACACATGTCTATGCCCCTTAATATTAATGAAGATTTGCCAAGGATGAACTTTTCTCACTGCCCCTTGTTATTAATGAAGTTTTGCCCAGGATAAACTCATCTCACCGCCCTTTAATATTAATGAAGCTCTGCCCAGGATGAACTCATCTCACTGCCCATTAATATTAATGAAGTTTGTGCAGGACGAACTCTTCTCACTCCCCCTTACAATTAATAAAGTTTTGCCCAGGATGAACTCTTCTCACTGCTCTTTAATATTAATGAAGTTATGCCTAGGATGAACTGTTCTCACTGCCCCTTAATATAAATGAAGTATTGCCAGGATGAACTCTTAACACTGCCTGATAATATTAATTTAGTTTTAACTGCCCCTTAATATTAATGAAGTTTTGATCAGGATGATCTCTTCGCACTGCCCATTAATATTAATGAAGCTTTGCCCAAGATGAACTCTTCTCACTGCCACTTAATATTAATGAAGTTTTACCTGGGAAGAACCCTTCTCACTGCCGCTTAATATTATTGTAGTTTTGCCCAGGATGAACTCTTCACACTACCTCGTAATATAAAAGAAATTTACCCAGGATGAACTCTTCGCACTACCCCCTAATCTTAATGAAGTTTTGCCCAGGATGAACTCTTCGCACTGCCTGTAAATATTAATTTAGTTTTGCCCAGGATGAACTCATCTCACTGCCCCTAAATATTCATAAAGTTTTGCCAAGGATGAACTCTTCGCATTTCCACTTAATATTAATGGAGTTTTGCCCAGGATTAACCCTTCTCACTGCCCCTTAATATTAATGAAATTTTGTACAGGATGAACCCATCTCACTGCCCCTCAATATTTAATGAAGTTCTTGCCCAGGATGAACTCTTCTCACTGCACTTAATATTAATGAAGTTTTGCCCAGGATGAACTCTTTGCACTGCCCATTAATATTAAGGAAGTTTTACCCAGGATGAACTCTTCACACTGGCCCTAATATAAATGAAGTTTTGCCCAGGATGAACTCTTCTCACTGCCCCTTAATATTAATGAAGTTTTGCCCAGGATGAATTCCTCGCACTGCTCCTTAATATTAATGAAGTTTTGCCCAGGATGAACTCATCTCACTGCCCCTTAATATTAATGTAGTTTTGCCCCGGATGAAGTCTTCATACTTCCCCTTAATATTAGTGAAGTTTTGCCATGATTAACTCTTCACCCTGCCCTTAATATTAATGAAGTTTTGCCCAGGATGAACTCTTTACATTGCTATTTAATATTAATGAAGTTTTACCCGGGATTACCTCTTCACACTGCCCCATAATATTAATGAAGTTTTGCCCAGGATAAACTCTTCTCACTGCCCCTTAATATTAATGAAGTTTTGTCCAGGATGAACTTTTCAAGCTTCCCCTTAATATTAACGAAGTTTCACCCAGGATGAACTCTTCACACTGCCCCTTAATATTAATGAAGTTTTGCCCAGGATGAGCTCTTCTCAATGCCCCTTAATATTATTGAAGTTTTGCCCAGGATGAACTATTCTTACTGCCCCTTAATATTAATGAAGTTTTGCCCAGGAAGAGCTCTTTGCACTGCCCCTTAATATTAATGAAGTTTTGCCCAGGATGAACACGTCACACTGATCCTTATTATTAATGAAGTTTTGCACCGGATGAACTCTTCTCACTGTTCTATAATATTAATAAAGTTTGCCCAGAATGAACTCTTTTAACTGCTCCTTCATATTAATGAAGTTTTACCCAGGATGAACTCTTTTTGCTGCTTCTTAATATTAATGAAGTTTTGCCCAGGATGAACTCTTTGAACTGCCCCTTAATATTAATAAAGTTTTTCCCAGGATGAACTCATCTCACTGCCCCTTAATATTAATGAAGTTTTGCCCAGAAAGAATTCTTCTTACTGTCCCTTAAAATTAAGGAAGTTTTGCCCAGGAAGAACTCATCTCTCTTCCCCTTAATATTAATGAAGTTTTGCCCAGGATAAACTATTCTCACTGCCCCTTAATATTAATGAAGTTTTGCCCAATATGAGCTCATCTCACTGCCAAGTAATAATAATGAACTTTTGCTCAGGATGAACTCTTCTCACTGCCCCTTAATATTAATTAAGTTTTGCCCAGGATGAAGTCTTCGTACTGCCCCTTAATATGAATGAAGTTTTGCCACGATGAACTCTTTGCCCTGGCCCTTAATATTAATGAAGTTTTGCCCAGGATGAATTTTTCACACTGCTATTTAATAATAATGAAGTTTTGATCAGGATTAACTCTTAGTACTGCCCCATAATATTAATGAAGTTTTGCCTAGGATGAACTCTTCTCACTGCCCCTTTATATAAATGAAGTTTTGCTCAAGATGACCTCTTCGCACTACCCCTTAATATTGATGAAGTTTTGCCCAGAATGAGCTCTTCTCAATGCCCCTTAATATTATTGAAGTTTTGCCCAGGATGAACCCTTCTCACTGCCCCTTAATTTTATTATGTTTTGCCCAGGATGAACTCATCTCACTACCCCTTAATATGAATGAAGGTTTCCCAGGATGAACTCTTCTCACTTTTGCCCAGTATGAACTCTTTGCACTGCAGCTTAATATTAATGACGTTTTGCCCAAAGTGAACTCATCTCACTGCCACTTAATATTAATGAAGTTTTGCCCGGGATGAACTCTTCTCACTGCCAATTAATATTAATGAAGTTTTGCCCAGGATGAACTCTTCACACTGCCTTTTAATATAAATGAAGTTTTGCCCAGGATGAACTCTTCACATTGCCCCTTAATATTAATGAAGTCTTTCTCAAGATGTACTCTTCACACTGTTCCTTAAACTTAATGAAGTTTTGCCCAGGATGAACTGCTCTCACTGCCCCTTAATATTAATGAAGTTTTACCCAGGATGAACTCTTCTTACTCCTCCTTAATATTAATGAATTTTTTTACAGGATGAACTCATCTCACTGCCCTACAATATTTAATGACGTTTTTGCCCAGGATGAACTCTTCTCACTGCCCCTTAATATTAATGAAGTTTTGCCCAGGATGAAGTCTTTGCACTGCCCATTAACTTTAAGGAAGTTTTGCCCAGGATGAATTCTTCGCACTGCCCCTTAATATTAATGAAGGTTTGCCCAGGATGAACTCATCTCACTGCCCCTTAATATTAATGTAGTTTTGCTCCAGATGAAGTCTTCGTACTGCCTCTTAATATTAGTGAAGTTTTACCAAGATTAACTCTTCACCCTGCCCCTTTATATTAATGAAGTTTTGCCCAGGATGAACTCTTCACATTGCCCCTTAATATTAATGAAGTTTTACCCAGCATGAACGTTTCTCACTGCCCCTAAGTGTTAATGAAGTTTTGCCAATGGTGAACTCTTCTCACTGCCCCTTAATATTAATGAAGTTTTACCAAGGATGAACTCTTCGCACTGCCACTTAATATTAAGAAAGTTTTGACTAGGATGGACTCTTCACACTGCCTCATCTTATTAATGAAGTTTGGCCCGGGATTAACTTTTCTTACTGCCACTTCATATTAATGAAGTTTTGCCCAGGATGAACTCTTCAGACTGATCCTTAATATTAATGAAGTTTTGTACAGGATGAACTCTTCTCACTGATCTATAATATTAATGATGTTTTGCCCAGGATGAACTCTTCACCTTGCCCCTTAATATTACTGAAGCTATGACCAGGATGAACTTTTTGCACTGTCCCTTTATATTAATGAAGATTTGCCTAGGATGAACTCTTCTCATTGCCCCTTAATATTAATGAAGTTTTACCCAGTATGAATCCTTTCCACTGCTCCTTAATATTAATGAAAATGTGCTCAGGAAGAACTAATCTCACTGCCCCTTAATATTAATGAACTTTTACCAAGGATGAACTCTTAGCACTGCCCGTTAATATTAAGGAAGTTTTGCCCAGGAAGAACTGTTTTCACTGCCCCTTAATATTAGTAAAGTTTTGCCTAGGATTAACTCTTCAAACTCCCCCTTAATATAAAAGAAGTTTTGCCCAGAATGAACTCTTCACACTGCTATTTAATAGTAATGAAGTTTTGCCAGGGATTAACTCTTCACACTACCCCATAATATTAATAAAGTTTTGTCCAGGATGCACTCATCTCACTCCCTCTTAATATTAATGAAGATTTCCCAGGATTAACTCTTTGCACTGTCCCTTAATATTAATGAAGTTTTGCCTAGGATGAACTCTTCTCACTGCCCCTTAATATTAATTAAGTTTTGCCCAGCATGAACTCATCTCACTGCCCCTTAAAACTAATGATGTTTTGCCCAGGATGAACTCTTCGCATTGCCACTTAATATTAATGAGGTTTTGCCCAGGATGGACTCATCTTACTGCCCCTTAATATTAATGAAGTTTTGCCCTTGAAGAACCCTTCTCACTGCCCCTTAATATTATTGAAGTTTTGCCAAGGAAGAACTTCTCTCAATACCCCCTAATATTAATGAAGTTTTTCCCAGGATGAACTCTTTGCACTGCCTGTTAATATTAATTTAGTTTTGCACAGGATGAACTCATCTCACTGCCTTTTATTATTCATAAAGTTTTGCCCAATATGAACTCTTCCCAGGTTAACCCTTCTCACTGCCCCTTAATGCTAATGAAGTTTTGCCCAGGATGAACTCATCTCACTGCCCCTTAATATTAAAGAAGTTTTGCCCAGGCTGAACTCTTCGCACTGCCCCTTAATATTAATGAAATTTTTCCCAGGATGCACTCTTCTCACTGCCACTTAATATTAATGAAGTTTTGCCCAGGATGAACACTTCTCACTTTCCCTTAATATTAATGAAGTTTTGCCCAGGGTGAACTGTTTTCACTGCCCATTAATATTAGTAAAGTTTTGCACAGGATGAACTATTCACACTGCCCCTTAATATAAATGAAGTTTTACCCAGGAGGAACACTTCTCACTGCCCCTTAATATTAATGAAGTTTTGCCCAGGATGAATTCATCTCACTGCCCCTTAATATTAAAGAAGTTTTGCCCAGGATGAACTCTTCGCACTGCCCCTTAATATTAATTAAATTTTTTCCCAAGATGCACTCTTCTCACTGCCTCAACATAAATGAAGTATTTCTCAGGAAGAACCCTTCTCACTGCCATTTAATATTTTTCAAGTTTTGCCCAGGATTAACTCTTTGCACTCCCCCTTAATATAAAAGAACTTTTGCATAGGATGAGCTCCTCACACTGCACAGCAATATTAATGACATTTCACCCAGGATGAACTCTTCTCACTGCCCCTTAATATTAATGAAGTCTTGCTCAGGATGAACTTTTTGCAATGCCCCTTAATATTAATGAAGTCTTGCCCAGGATGAACTCTTCTCATTGCCCCTGATATTAATGAAGTTTTGCCCAGGATGAGCTCTTCTTAATGCCCCTTAATATTATTGAAGTTTTGCCCAGGATGAACTATTCTTACTGCCGCAGCACAGCTCCTCATGGTGTCCTGCAGAGTTCTACAAGCAGCAGAGAGTGGAAGAGTGACTTTCCTTTGATTTATAAGTATTTTTCTGGCTTTCTATTTTTCGACTGCTGTATTTCAACTGTATTTCACCTAAAAGCATATTTTTATTACTTAACTAGCTCTGCAAGTTGATTTACTGAATTTCTGTTTGCTACTGAACTGTTTTGCACTTTATAAAGTTTGTTTTGCTTAATTTAACTGGCAGGCTACACACTCAAGTGCGCTAGCCAATTTAAAGCATTTACTGTTTGTTACTGTATCTTTTTTTGTCTGTTTGTAAAAAAAAAACCAAAAAAATATTCTTGTTTTCCTGCCTTTACTGAACTAGAATAGTCCAGTCTTCAGATTTTGCTGATCTCTGGGCTGTGTCATAGTTCCTGTGTTGTCCATATCCTTATTTGGATAGGAGGAAGCTTCTTTGTTCACCAGTGGGAGTGGGGAGCACTGAGCAGCCTATTTGTCCCTAAAGGAGTGGTTCCAGCCCAGCAACTTGTAGTTATTGGCCTTTTTGGGCCATTTCCTAGCTCTTTCTAACCCCCTGCTATAAAGCCCGCTTTTGCACTTGTATACGACTCAGCACAGCTCCTCGTGGTGTCCTGCAGAGTTCTACAAGCAGCAGAGAGTGGAAGAGTGACTTTCCTTTGATTTATAAGTATTTTTCTGGCTTTCTATTTTTCGACTGCTGTATTTCGACTGTATTTCACCTAAAAGCATATTTTTATTACTTAACTAGCTCTGCAAGTTGATTTACTGTATTTCTGTTTGCTTCTGAACTGTTTTGCACTTTATAAAGTTTGTTTTTGCTTAATTTAACTGGTAGGCTACACACTCAAGTGCGCTAGCCGATTTAAAGCATTTACTGTTTGTTACTGTATCTTTTTTGTCTGTTTGTAAAAAAAAAAAAAAAAAAATATCCTTGTTTTCCTGCCTTTACTGAACTAGAATAGTCCAGTCTTCAGATTTTGCTGATCTCTGGGCTGTGTCATAGTTCCTGTGTTGTCCATATCCTTATTTGGATAGGAGGAAGCTTCTTTGTTCACCAGTGGGAGTGGGGAGCACTGAGCAGCCTATTTGTCCCTAAAGGAGTGGTTCCAGCCCAGCAACTTGTAGTTATTGGCCATTTTGGGCCATTTCCTAGCTCTTTCTAACCCCTGCTATAAAGCCCGCTTTAGCGCACTTTTGCGCTTGTATACGACTCAGCACAGCTCCTCGTGGTGTCCTGCAGAGTTCTACAAGCAGCAGAGAGTGGAAGAGTGACTTTCCTTTGATTTATAAGTATTTTTCTGGCTTTCTATTTTTCGACTGCTGTATTTCGACTGTATTTCACCTAAAAGCATATTTTTATTACTTAACTAGCTCTGCAAGTTGATTTACTGTATTTCTGTTTGCTTCTGAACTGTTTTGCACTTTATAAAGTTTGTTTTTGCTTAATTTAACTGGTAGGCTACACACTCAAGTGCGCTAGCCGATTTAAAGCATTTACTGTTTGTTACTGTATCTTTTTTTGTCTGTTTGTAAAAAAAAAAAAAAAAATATCCTTGTTTTCCTGCCTTTACTGAACTAGAATAGTCCAGTCTTCAGATTTTGCTGATCTCTGGGCTGTGTCATAGTTCCTGTGTTGTCCATATCCTTATTTGGATAGGAGGAAGCTTCTTTGTTCACCAGTGGGAGTGGGGAGCACTGAGCAGCCTATTTGTCCCTAAAGGAGTGGTTCCAGCCCAGCAACTTGTAGTTATTGGCCATTTTGGGCCATTTCCTAGCTCTTTCTAACCCCATGCTATAAAGCCCGCTTTAGCGCACTTTTGCGCTTGTATACGACTCAGCACAGCTCCTCGTGGTGTCCTGCAGAGTTCTACAAGCAGCAGAGAGTGGAAGAGTGACTTTCCTTTGATTTATAAGTATTTTTCTGGCTTTCTATTTTTCGACTGCTGTATTTCGACTGTATTTCACCTAAAAGCATATTTTTATTACTTAACTAGCTCTGCAAGTTGATTTACTGTATTTCTGTTTGCTTCTGAACTGTTTTGCACTTTATAAAGTTTGTTTTTGCTTAATTTAACTGGTAGGCTACACACTCAAGTGCGCTAGCCGATTTAAAGCATTTACTGTTTGTTACTGTATCTTTTTTTGTCTGTTTGTAAAAAAAAAAAACAAAAAATATCCTTGTTTTCCTGCCTTTACTGAACTAGAATAGTCCAGTCTTCAGATTTTGCTGATCTCTGGGCTGTGTCATAGTTCCTGTGTTGTCCATATCCTTATTTGGATAGGAGGAAGCTTCTTTGTTCACCAGTGGGAGTGGGGAGCACTGAGCAGCCTATTTGTCCCTAAAGGAGTGGTTCCAGCCCAGCAACTTGTAGTTATTGGCCTTTTTGGGCCATTTACTAGCTCTTTCTAACTCCCTGCTATAAAGCCCGCTTTAGTGCACTTTTGCGCTTGTATACGACTCAGCACAGCTCCTCGTGGTGTCCTGCAGAGTTCTACATGCAGCAGAGAGTGAAAGAGTGACTTTCCTTTGATTTATAAGTATTTTTCTGGCTTTCTATTTTTCGACTGCTGTATTTCGACTGTATTTCACCTAAAAGCGTATTTTTATTACTTAACTAGCTCTGCAAGTTGATTTACTGTATTTCTGTTTGCTTCTGAACTGTTTTGCACTTTATAAAGTTTGTTTTTGCTTAATTTAACTGGTAGGCTACACACTCAAGTGCGCTAGCCGATTTAAAGCATTTACTGTTTGTTACTGTATCTTTTTTGTCTGTTTGTAAAACAAAACAAAAAAAAAAATATCCTTGTTTTCCTGCCTTTACTGAACTAGAATAGTCCAGTCTTCAGATTTTGCTGATCTCTGGGCTGTGTCATAGTTCCTGTGTTGTCCATATCCTTATTTGGATAGGAGGAAGCTTCTTTGTTCACCAGTGGGAGTGGGGAGCACTGAGCAGCCTATTTGTCCCTAAAGGAGTGGTTCCAGCCCAGCAACTTGTAGTTATTGCCCATTTTGGGCCATTTCCTAGCTCTTTCTAACCCCCTGCTATAAAGCCCGCTTTAGCGCACTTTTGCGCTTGTATACGACTCAGCACAGCTCCTCGTGGTGTCCTGCAGAGTTCTACAAGCAGCAGAGAGTGGAAGAGTGACTTTCCTTTGATTTATAAGTATTTTTCTGGCTTTCTATTTTTCGACTGCTGTATTTCGACTGTATTTCACCTAAAAGCATATTTTTATTACTTAACTAGCTCTGCAAGTTGATTTACTGTATTTCTGTTTGCTTCTGAACTGTTTTGCACTTTATAAAGTTTGTTTTTGCTTAATTTAACTGGTAGGCTACACACTCAAGTGCGCTAGCCGATTTAAAGCATTTACTGTTTGTTACTGTATCTTTTTTGTCTGTTTGTAAAAAAAAACAAAAAAAAATCCTTGTTTTCCTGCCTTTACTGAACTAGAATAGTCCAGTCTTCAGATTTTGCTGATCTCTGGGCTGTGTCATAGTTCCTGTGTTGTCCATATCCTTATTTGGATAGGAGGAAGCTTCTTTGTTCACCAGTGGGAGTGGGGAGCACTGAGCAGCCTATTTGTCCCTAAAGGAGTGGTTCCAGCCCAGCAACTTGTAGTTATTGGCCTTTTTGGGCCATTTACTAGCTCTTTCTAACCCCCTGCTATAAAGCCCGCTTTAGTGCACTTTTTACGCTTGTATACGACTCAGCACAGCTCCTCGTGGTGTCCTGCAGAGTTCTACAAGCAGCAGAGAGTGGAAGAGTGACTTTCCTTTGATTTATAAGTATTTTTCTGGCTTTCTATTTTTCGACTGCTGTATTTCGACTGTATTTCACCTAAAAGCGTATTTTTATTACTTAACTAGCTCTGCAAGTTGATTTACTGTATTTCTGTTTGCTTCTGAACTGTTTTGCACTTTATAAAGTTTGTTTTTGCTTAATTTAACTGGTAGGCTACACACTCAAGTGCGCTAGCCGATTTAAAGCATTTACTGTTTGTTACTGTATCTTTTTTGTCTGTTTGTAAAAAAAAAAAGCAAAAAATATCCTTGTTTTCCTGCCTTTACTGAACTAGAATAGTCCAGTCTTCAGATTTTGCTGATCTCTGGGCTGTGTCATAGTTCCTGTGTTGTCCATATCCTTATTTGGATAGGAGGAAGCTTCTTTGTTCACCAGTGGGAGTGGGGAGCACTGAGCAGCCTATTTGTCCCTAAAGGAGTGGTTCCAGCCCAGCAACTTGTAGTTATTGGCCGTTTTGGGCCATTTCCTAGCTCTTTCTAACCCCCTGCTATAAAGCCCGCTTTAGCATGCTTTTGCGCTTGTATACGACTCAGCACAGCTCCTCGTGGTGTCCTGCAGAGTTCTACAAGCAGCAGAGAGTGGAAGAGTGACTTTCCTTTGATTTATAAGTATTTTTCTGGCTTTCTATTTTTCGACTGCTGTATTTCGACTGTATTTCACCTAAAAGCATATTTTTATTACTTAACTAGCTCTGCAAGTTGATTTACTGTATTTCTGTTTGCTTCTGAACTGTTTTGCACTTTATAAAGTTTGTTTTTGCTTAATTTAACTGGTAGGCTACACACTCAAGTGCGCTAGCCGATTTAAAGCATTTACTGTTTGTTACTGTATCTTTTTTGTCTGTTTGTAAAAAAAAAAGCAAAAAAAAATCCTTGTTTTCCTGCCTTTACTGAACTAGAATAGTCCAGTCTTCAGATTTTGCTGATCTCTGGGCTGTGTCATAGTTCCTGTGTTGTCCATATCCTTATTTGGATAGGAGGAAGCTTCTTTGTTCACCAGTGGGAGTGGGGAGCACTGAGCAGCCTATTTGTCCCTAAAGGAGTGGTTCCAGCCCAGCAACTTGTAGTTATTGGCCGTTTTGGGCCATTTCCTAGCTCTTTCTAACCCCCTGCTATAAAGCCCGCTTTAGCACACTTTTGCGCTTGTATACGACTCAGCACAGCTCCTCGTGGTGTCCTGCAGAGTTCTACAAGCAGCAGAGAGTGGAAGAGTGACTTTCCTTTGATTTATAAGTATTTTTCTGGCTTTCTATTTTTCGACTGCTGTATTTCGACTGTATTTCACCTAAAAGCGTATTTTTATTACTTAACTAGCTCTGCAAGTTGATTTACTGTATTTCTGTTTGCTTCTGAACTGTTTTGCACTTTATAAAGTTTGTTTTGCTTAATTTAACTGGTAGGCTACACACTCAAGTGCGCTAGCCGATTCAAAGCATGTACTGTTTGTTACTGTATCTTTTCTTGTCTGTTTGTAAAAAAAAAACGAAAAAATATCCTTGTTTTCCTGCCTTTACTGAACTAGAATAGTCCAGTCTTCAGATTTTGCTGATCTCTGGGCTGTGTCATAGTTCCTGTGTTGTCCATATCCTTATTTGGATAGGAGGAAGCTTCTTTGTTCACCAGTGGGAGTGGGGAGCACTGAGCAGCCTATTTGTCCCTAAAGGAGTGGTTCCAGCCCAGCAACTTGTAGTTATTGGCCATTTTGGGCCATTTCCTAGCTCTTTCTAACCCCCTGCTATAAAGCCTGCTTTAGTGCGCTTTTGCACTTGTATACGACTCAGCACAGCTCCTCGTGGTGTCCTGCAGAGTTCTACAAGCAGCAGAGAGTGGAAGAGTGACTTTCCTTTGATTTATAAGTATTTTTCTGGCTTTCTATTTTTCGACTGCTGTATTTCGACTGTATTTCACCTAAAAGCATATTTTTATTACTTAACTAGCTCTGCAAGTTGATTTACTGTATTTCTGTTTGCTTCTGAACTGTTTTGCACTTTATAAAGTTTGTTTTGCTTAATTTAACTGGTAGGCTACACACTCAAGTGCGCTAGCCGATTTAAAGCATTTACTGTTTGTTACTGTATCTTTTTTTGTCTGTTTGTAAAAAAAAAAAAACAAAGAAATATCCTTGTTTTCCTGCCTTTACTGAACTAGAATAGTCCAGTCTTCAGATTTTGCTGATCTCTGGGCTGTGTCATAGTTCCTGTGTTGTCCATATCCTTATTTGGATAGGAGGAAGCTTCTTTGTTCACCAGTGGGAGTGGGGAGCACTGAGCAGCCTATTTGTCCCTAAAGGAGTGGTTCCAGCCCAGCAACTTGTAGTTTATTGGCCGTTTTGGGCTATTTCCTAGCTCTTTCTAACCCCCTGCTATAAAGCCCGCTTTAGCGCACTTTTGCACTTGTATACGACTCAGCACAGCTCCTCGTGGTGTCCTGCAGAGTTCTACAAGCAGCAGAGAGTGGAAGAGTGACTTTCCTTTGATTTATAAGTATTTTTCTGGCTTTCTATTTTTCGACTGCTGTATTTCGACTGTATTTCGCCTAAAAGCATATTTTTATTACTTCACTAGCTCTGCAAGTTGATTTACTGTATTTCTGTTTGCTTCTGAACTGTTTTGCACTTTATAAAGTTTGATTTTGCTTAATTTAACTGGTAGGCTACACACTCAAGTGCGCTAGCCGATTTAAAGCATTTACTGTTTGTTACTGTATCTTTTTTGTCTGTTTGTAAAAAAAAACAAAAAAAAAAAATATCCTTGTTTTCCTGCCTTTACTGAACTAGAATAGTCCAGTCTTCAGATTTTGCTGATCTCTGGGCTGTGTCATAGTTCCTGTGTTGTCCATATCCTTATTTGGATAGGAGGAAGCTTCTTTGTTCACCAGTGGGAGTGGGGAGCACTGAGCAGCCTATTTGTCCCTAAAGGAGTGGTTCCAGCCCAGCAACTTGTAGTTATTGGCCGTTTTGGGCCATTTCCTAGCTCTTTCTAACCCCCTGCTATAAAGCCCGCTTTAGCATGCTTTTGCGCTTGTATACGACTCAGCACAGCTCCTCGTGGTGTCCTGCAGAGTTCTACAAGCAGCAGAGAGTGGAAGAGTGACTTTCCTTTGATTTATAAGTATTTTTCTGGCTTTCTATTTTTCGACTGCTGTATTTCGACTGTATTTCACCTAAAAGCATATTTTTATTACTTAACTAGCTCTGCAAGTTGATTTACTGTATTTCTGTTTGCTTCTGAACTGTTTTGCACTTTATAAAGTTTGTTTTTCTTAATTTAACTGGTAGGCTACACACTCAAGTGCGCTAGCCGATTTAAAGCATTTACTGTTTGTTACTGTATCTTTTTTGTCTGTTTGTAAAAAAAAAAAAGCAAAAAATATCCTTGTTTTCCTGCCTTTACTGAACTAGAATAGTCCAGTCTTCAGATTTTGCTGATCTCTGGGCTGTGTCATAGTTCCTGTGTTGTCCATATCCTTATTTGGATAGGAGGAAGCTTCTTTGTTCACCAGTGGGAGTGGGGAGCACTGAGCAGCCTATTTGTCCCTAAAGGAGTGGTTCCAGCCCAGCAACTTGTAGTTATTGGCCTTTTTGGGCCATTTACTAGCTCTTTCTAACTCCCTGCTATAAAGCCCGCTTTAGTGCACTTTTGCGCTTGTATACGACTCAGCACAGCTCCTCGTGGTGTCCTGCAGAGTTCTACATGCAGCAGAGAGTGAAAGAGTGACTTTCCTTTGATTTATAAGTATTTTTCTGGCTTACTATTTTTCGACTGCTGTATTTCGACTGTATTTCACCTAAAAGCGTATTTTTATTACTTAACTAGCTCTGCAAGTTGATTTACTGTATTTCTGTTTGCTTCTGAACTGTTTTGCACTTTATAAAGTTTGTTTTTGCTTAATTTAACTGGTAGGCTACACACTCAAGTGCGCTAGCCAATTCAAAGCATGTACTGTTTGTTACTGTATCTTTTTTGTCTGTTTGTAAAAAAAAAGCAAAAAAAAAATCCTTGTTTTCCCGCCTTTACTGAACTAGAATAGTCCAGTCTTCAGATTTTGCTGATCTCTGGGTTGTGTCATAGTTCCTCTGTTGTCCATATCCTTATTTGGATAGGAGGAAGCTTCTTTGTTCACCAGTGGGAGTGGGGAGCACTGAGCAGCCTATTTGTCCCTAAAGGAGTGGTTCCAGCCCAGCAACTAGTAGTTATTGGCCATTTTGGGCCATTTCCTAGCTCTTTCTAACCCCCTGCTATAAAGCCCGCTTTAGCGCTTGTATACGACTCAGCACAGCTCCTCGTGGTGTCCTGCAGAGTTCTACAAGCAGCAGAGAGTGGAAGAGTGACTTTCCTTTGATTTATAAGTATTTTTCTGGCTTTCTATTTTTCGACTGCTGTATTTCGACTGTATTTCGCCTAAAAGCATATTTTATTACTTAACTAGCTCTGCAGGTTGATTTACTGTATTTCTGTTTGCTTCTGAACTGTTTTGCACTTTATAAAGTTTGTTTTTGCTTAATTTAACTGGTAGGCTACACACTCAAGTGCGCTAGCCGATTTAAAGCATTTACTGTTTGTTACTGTATCTTTTTTGTCTGTTTGTAAAAAAAAAAAAAAAAAAATCCTTGTTTTCCTGCCTTTACTGAACTAGAATAGTCCAGTCTTCAGATTTTGCTGATCTCTGGGCTGTGTCATAGTTCCTGTGTTGTCCATATCCTTATTTGGATAGGAGGAAGCTTCTTTGTTCACCAGTGGGAGTGGGGAGCACTGAGCAGCCTATTTGTCCCTAAAGGAGTGGTTCCAGCCCAGCAACTAGTAGTTATTGCCCATTTTGGGCCATTTCCTAGCTCTTTTTAACCCTCTGCTATAAAGCCCGCTTTAGCGCCCTTTTGCGCTTGTATACGACTCAGCACAGCTCTTCGTGGTGTCCTGCAGAGTTCTACAAGCAGCAGAGAGTGGAAGAGTGACTTTCCTTTGATTTATAAGTATTTTTCTGGCTTTCTATTTTTCGACTGCTGTATTTCGACTGTAGTTTGCCTAAAAGCATATTTTTATTACTTAACTAGCTCTGCAAGTTGATTTACTGTATTTCTGTTTGCTTCTGAACTGTTTTGCACTTTATAAAGTTTGTTTTTGCTTAATTTAACTGGTAGGCTACACACTCAAGTGCGCTAGCCGATTTAAAGCATTTACTGTTTGTTACTGTATCTTTTTTGTCTGTTTGTAAAAAAAAAAAAGCAAAAAAAATCCTTGTTTTCCTGCCTTTACTGAACTAGAATAGTCCAGTCTTCAGATTTTGCTGATCTCTGGGCTGTGTCATAGTTCCTGTGTTGTCCATATCCTTATTTGGATAGGAGGAAGCTTCTTTGTTCACCAGTGGGAGTGGGGAGCACTGAGCAGCCTATTTGTCCCTAAAGGAGTGGTTCCAGCCCAGCAACTTGTAGTTATTGGCCGTTTTGGGCCATTTCCTAGCTCTTTCTAACCCCCTGCTATAAAGCCCGCTTTAGCACACTTTTGCGCTTGTATACGACTCAGCACAGCTCCTCGTGGTGTCCTGCAGAGTTCTACAAGCAGCAGAGAGTGGAAGAGTGACTTTCCTTTGATTTATAAGTATTTTTCTGGCTTTCTATTTTTCGACTGCTGTATTTCGACTGTATTTCACCTAAAAGCATATTTTTATTACTTAACTAGCTCTGCAAGTTGATTTACTGTATTTCTGTTTGCTTCTGAACTGTTTTGCACTTTATAAAGTTTGTTTTTGCTTAATTTAACTGGTAGGCTACACACTCAAGTGCGCTAGCCGATTTAAAGCATTTACTGTTTGTTACTGTATCTTTTTTTGTCTGTTTGTAAAAAAAAAAAAAACAAAAAAATATCCTTGTTTTCCTGCCTTTACTGAACTAGAATAGTCCAGTCTTCAGATTTTGCTGATCTCTGGGCTGTGTCATAGTTCCTGTGTTGTCCATATCCTTATTTGGATAGGAGGAAGCTTCTTTGTTCACCAGTGGGAGTGGGGAGCACTGAGCAGCCTATTTGTCCCTAAAGGAGTGGTTCCAGCCCAGCAACTTGTAGTTATTGGCCATTTTGGGCCATTTCCTAGCTCTTTCTAACCCCCTGCTATAAAGCCCGCTTTAGTGCGCTTTTGCGCTTGTATACGACTCAGCACAGCTCCTCGTGGTGTCCTGCAGAGTTCTACAAGCAGCAGAGAGTGGAAGAGTGACTTTCCTTTGATTTATAAGTATTTTTCTGGCTTTCTATTTTTCGACTGCTGTATTTCGACTGTATTTCACCTAAAAGCATATTTTTATTACTTAACTAGCTCTGCAAGTTGATTTACTGTATTTCTGTTTGCTTCTGAACTGTTTTGCACTTTATAAAGTTTGTTTTTGCTTAATTTAACTGGTAGGCTACACACTCAAGTGCGCTAGCCGATTTAAAGCATTTACTGTTTGTTACTGTATCTTTTTTGTCTGTTTGTAAAAAAACAAAAAAACAAAAAAATATCCTTGTTTTCCTGCCTTTACTGAACTAGAATAGTCCAGTCTTCAGATTTTGCTGATCTCTGGGCTGTGTCATAGTTCCTGTGTTGTCCATATCCTTATTTGGATAGGAGGAAGCTTCTTTGTTCACCAGTGGGAGTGGGGAGCACTGAGCAGCCTATTTGTCCCTAAAGGAGTGGTTCCAGCCCAGCAACTTGTAGTTATTGGCCATTTTGGGCCATTTCCTAGCTCTTTCTAACCCCCTGCTATAAAGCCCGCTTTAGTGCACTTTTGCACTTGTATACGACTCAGCACAGCTCCTCGTGGTGTCCTGCAGAGTTCTACAAGCAGCAGAGAGTGGAAGAGTGACTTTCCTTTGATTTATAAGTATTTTTCTGGCTTTCTATTTTTCGACTGCTGTATTTCGACTGTATTTCACCTAAAAGCATATTTTTATTACTTAACTAGCTCTGCAAGTTGATTTACTGTATTTCTGTTTGCTTCTGAACTGTTTTGCACTTTATAAAGTTTGTTTTTGCTTAATTTAACTGGTAGGCTACACACTCAAGTGCGCTAGCCGATTTAAAGCATTTACTGTTTGTTACTGTATCTTTTTTGTCTGTTTGTAAAAAAAAAAAACAAAGAAATATCCTTGTTTTCCTGCCTTTACTGAACTAGAATAGTCCAGTCTTCAGATTTTGCTGATCTCTGGGCTGTGTCATAGTTCCTGTGTTGTCCATATCCTTATTTGGATAGGAGGAAGCTTCTTTGTTCACCAGTGGGAGTGGGGAGCACTGAGCAGCCTATTTGTCCCTAAAGGAGTGGTTCCAGCCCAGCAACTTGTAGTTATTGGCCGTTTTGGGCCATTTCCTAGCTCTTTCTAACCCCCTGCTATAAAGCCCGCTTTAGCGCACTTTTGCGCTTGTATACGACTCAGCACAGCTCCTCGTGGTGTCCTGCAGAGTTCTACAAGCAGCAGAGAGTGGAAGAGTGACTTTCCTTTGATTTATAAGTATTTTTCTGGCTTTCTATTTTTCGACTGCTGTATTTCGACTGTATTTCACCTAAAAGCATATTTTTATTACTTAACTAGCTCTGCAAGTTGATTTACTGTATTTCTGTTTGCTTCTGAACTGTTTTGCACTTTATAAAGTTTGTTTTTGCTTAATTTAACTGGTAGGCTACACACTCAAGTGCGCTAGCCGATTTAAAGCATTTACTGTTTGTTACTGTATCTTTTCTTGTCTGTTTGTAAAAAAAAAACGAAAAAATATCCTTGTTTTCCTGCCTTTACTGAACTAGAATAGTCCAGTCTTCAGATTTTGCTGATCTCTGGGCTGTGTCATAGTTCCTGTGTTGTCCATATCCTTATTTGGATAGGAGGAAGCTTCTTTGTTCACCAGTGGGAGTGGGGAGCACTGAGCAGCCTATTTGTCCCTAAAGGAGTGGTTCCAGCCCAGCAACTTGTAGTTATTGGCCGTTTTGGGCCATTTCCTAGCTATTTCTAGCCCCTGCTATAAAGCCCGCTTTAGCACCCTTTTGCGCTTGTATACGACTCATCACAGCTCCTCGTGGTGTCCTGCAGAGTTCTACAAGCAGCAGAGAGTGGAAGAGTGACTTTCCTTTGATTTATAAGTATTTTTCTGGCTTTCTATTTTTCGACTGCTGTATTTCGACTGTATTTCACCTAAAAGCATATTTTTATTACTTAACTAGCTCTGCAAATTGATTTCCTGTATTTCTGTTTGCTTCTGAACTGTTTTGCACTTTATAAAGTTTGTTTTTCTTAATTTAACTGGTAGGCTACACACTCAAGTGCGCTAGCCGATTTAAAGCATTTACTGTTTGTTACTGTATCTTTTTTGTCTGTTTGTAAAAAAAAAAAAAAAAAAATATCCTTGTTTTCCTGCCTTTACTGAACTAGAATAGTCCAGTCTTCAGATTTTGCTGATCTCTGGGCTGTGTCATAGTTCCTGTGTTGTCCATATCCTTATTTGGATAGGAGGAAGCTTCTTTGTTCACCAGTGGGAGTGGGGAGCACTGAGCAGCCTATTTGTCCCTAAAGGAGTGGTTCCAGCCCAGCAACTTGTAGTTATTGGCCTTTTTGGGCCATTTCCTAGCTCTTTCTAACCCCTGCTATAAAGCCCGCTTTAGTGCACTTTTGCGCTTGTATACGACTCAGCACAGCTCCTCGTGGTGTCCTGCAGAGTTCTACATGCAGCAGAGAGTGAAAGAGTGACTTTCCTTTGATTTATAAGTATTTTTCTGGCTTTCTATTTTTCGACTGCTGTATTTCGACTGTATTTCACCTAAAAGCGTATTTTTATTACTTAACTAGCTCTGCAAGTTGATTTACTGTATTTCTGTTTGCTTCTGAACTGTTTTGCACTTTATAAAGTTTGTTTTTGCTTAATTTAACTGGTAGGCTACACACTCAAGTGCGCTAGCCGATTTAAAGCATTTACTGTTTGTTACTGTATCTTTTTTGTCTGTTTGTAAAAAAAAAATATCCTTGTTTTCCTGCCTTTACTGAACTAGAATAGTCCAGTCTTCAGATTTTGCTGATCTCTGGGCTGTGTCATAGTTCCTGTGTTGTCCATATCCTTATTTGGATAGGAGGAAGCTTCTTTGTTCACCAGTGGGAGTGGGGAGCACTGAGCAGCCTATTTGTCCCTAAAGGAGTGGTTCCAGCCCAGCAACTTGTAGTTATTGGCCGTTTTGGGCCATTTCCTAGCTCTTTCTAACCCCCTGCTATAAAGCCCGCTTTAGTGCTTGTATACGACTCAGCACAGCTCCTCGTGGTGTCCTGCAGAGTTCTACAAGCAGCAGAGAGTGGAAGAGTGACTTTCCTTTGATTTATAAGTATTTTTCTGGCTTTCTATTTTTCGACTGCTGTATTTCGACTGTATTTCACCTAAAAGCATATTTTTATTACTTAACTAGCTCTGCAAGTTGATTTACTGTATTTCTGTTTGCTTCTGAACTGTTTTGCACTTTATAAAGTTTGTTTTTGCTTAATTTAACTGGTAGGCTACACACTCAAGTGCGCTAGCCGATTTAAAGCATTTACTGTTTGTTACTGTATCTTTTTTGTCTGTTTGTAAAAAAAAAAAAAAAAAAATATCCTTGTTTTCCTGCCTTTACTGAACTAGAATAGTCCAGTCTTCAGATTTTGCTGATCTCTGGGCTGTGTCATAGTTCCTGTGTTGTCCATATCCTTATTTGGATAGGAGGAAGCTTCTTTGTTCACCAGTGGGAGTGGGGAGCACTGAGCAGCCTATTTGTCCCTAAAGGAGTGGTTCCAGCCCAGCAACTTGTAGTTATTGGCCGTTTTGGGCCATTTCCTAGCTCTTTCTAAACCCCTGCTATAATGCCGGCTTTAGCGCACTTTTGCACTTGTATACGACTCAGCACAGCTCCTCGTGGTGTCCTGCAGAGTTCTACAAGCAGCAGAGAGTGGAAGAGTGACTTTCCTTTGATTTATAAGTATTTTTCTGGCTTTCTATTTTTCGACTGCTGTATTTCGACTGTATTTCACCTAAAAGCATATTTTTATTACTTAACTAGCTCTGCAAGTTGATTTACTGTATTTCTGTTTGCTTCTGAACTGTTTTGCACTTTATAAAGTTTGTTTTTGCTTAATTTAACTGGTAGGCTACACACTCAAGTGCGCTAGCCGATTTAAAGCATTTACTGTTTGTTACTGTATCTTTTTTTGTCTGTTTGTAAAAAAAAAGCAAAAAAACAAAAATATCCTTGTTTTCCTGCCTTTACTGAACTAGAATAGTCCAGTCTTCAGATTTTGCTGATCTCTGGGCTGTGTCATAGTTCCTGTGTTGTCCATATCCTTATTTGGATAGGAGGAAGCTTCTTTGTTCACCAGTGGGAGTGGGGAGCACTGAGCAGCCTATTTGTCCCTAAAGGAGTGGTTCCAGCCCAGCAACTTGTAGTTATTGGCCATTTTGGGCCATTTCCTAGCTCTTTCTAACCCCCTGCTATAAAGCCCGCTTTAGCGCTTGTATACGACTCAGCACAGCTCCTCGTGGTGTCCTGCAGAGTTCTACAAGCAGCAGAGAGTGGAAGAGTGACTTTCCTTTGATTTATAAGTATTTTTCTGGCTTTCTATTTTTCGACTGCTGTATTTCGACTGTATTTCACCTAAAAGCATATTTTTATTACTTAACTAGCTCTGCAAGTTGATTTACTGTATTTCTGTTTGCTTCTGAACTGTTTTGCACTTTATAAAGTTTGTTTTTGCTTAATTTAACTGGTAGGCTACACACTCAAGTGCGCTAGCCGATTTAAAGCATTTACTGTTTGTTACTGTATCTTTTCTTGTCTGTTTGTAAAAAAAAAAAGCGAAAAAATATCCTTGTTTTCCTGCCTTTACTGAACTAGAATAGTCCAGTCTTCAGATTTTGCTGATCTCTGGGCTGTGTCATAGTTCCTGTGTTGTCCATATCCTTATTTGGATAGGAGGAAGCTTCTTTGTTCACCAGTGGGAGTGGGGAGCACTGAGCAGCCTATTTGTCCCTAAAGGAGTGGTTCCAGCCCAGCAACTTGTAGTTATTGGCCGTTTTGGGCCATTTCCTAGCTCTTTCTAACCCCCTGCTATAAAGCCGGCTTTAGCACACTTTTGCACTTGTATACGACTCAGCACAGCTCCTCGTGGTGTCCTGCAGAGTTCTACAAGCAGCAGAGAGTGGAAGAGTGACTTTCCTTTGATTTATAAGTATTTTTCTGGCTTTCTATTTTTCGACTGCTGTATTTCGACTGTATTTCACCTAAAAGCATATTTTTATTACTTAACTAGCTCTGCAAGTTGATTTACTGAATTTCTGTTTGCTACTGAACTGTTTTGCACTTTATAAAGTTTGTTTTGCTTAATTTAACTGGTAGGCTACACACTCAAGTGCGCTAGCCAATTTAAAGCATTTACTGTTTGTTACTGTATCTTTTTTTGTCTGTTTGTAAAAAAACAAAAAAAAAAAAATATTCTTGTTTTCCTGCCTTTACTGAACTAGAATAGTCCAGTCTTCAGATTTTGCTGATCTCTGGGCTGTGTCATAGTTCCTGTGTTGTCCATATCCTTATTTGGATAGGAGGAAGCTTCTTTGTTCACCAGTGGGAGTGGGGAGCACTGAGCAGCCTATTTGTCCCTAAAGGAGTGGTTCCAGCCCAGCAACTTGTAGTTATTGGCCTTTTTGGGCCATTTACTAGCTCTTTCTAACTCCCTGCTATAAAGCCCGCTTTAGTGCACTTTTGCGCTTGTATACGACTCAGCACAGCTCCTCGTGGTGTCCTGCAGAGTTCTACATGCAGCAGAGAGTGAAAGAGTGACTTTCCTTTGATTTATAAGTATTTTTCTGGCTTTCTATTTTTCGACTGCTGTATTTCGACTGTATTTCACCTAAAAGCGTATTTTTATTACTTAACTAGCTCTGCAAGTTGATTTACTGTATTTCTGTTTGCTTCTGAACTGTTTTGCACTTTATAAAGTTTGTTTTTGCTTAATTTAACTGGTAGGCTACACACTCAAGTGCGCTAGCCGATTTAAAGCATTTACTGTTTGTTACTGTATCTTTTTTGTCTGTTTGTAAAAAAAAAAAAAAAAAAAAAATATCCTTGTTTTCCTGCCTTTACTGAACTAGAATAGTCCAGTCTTCAGATTTTGCTGATCTCTGGGCTGTGTCATAGTTCCTGTGTTGTCCATATCCTTATTTGGATAGGAGGAAGCTTCTTTGTTCACCAGTGGGAGTGGGGAGCACTGAGCAGCCTATTTGTCCCTAAAGGAGTGGTTCCAGCCCAGCAACTTGTAGTTATTGGCCATTTTGGGCCATTTCCTAGCTCTTTCTAACCCCCTGCTATAAAGCCCGCTTTAGTGCACTTTTGCACTTGTATACGACTCAGCACAGCTCCTCGTGGTGTCCTGCAGAGTTCTACAAGCAGCAGAGAGTGGAAGAGTGACTTTCCTTTGATTTATAAGTATTTTTCTGGCTTTCTATTTTTCGACTGCTGTATTTCGACTGTATTTCACCTAAAAGCATATTTTTATTACTTAACTAGCTCTGCAAGTTGATTTACTGTATTTCTGTTTGCTTCTGAACTGTTTTGCACTTTATAAAGTTTGTTTTTGCTTAATTTAACTGGTAGGCTACACACTCAAGTGCGCTAGCCGATTTAAAGCATTTACTGTTTGTTACTGTATCTTTTTTGTCTGTTTGTAAAAAAAAAAAAAAAAAAAAATATCCTTGTTTTCCTGCCTTTACTGAACTAGAATAGTCCAGTCTTCAGATTTTGCTGATCTCTGGGCTGTGTCATAGTTCCTGTGTTGTCCATATCCTTATTTGGATTGGAGGAAGCTTCTTTGTTCACCAGTGGAAGTGGGGAGCACTGAGCAGCCTATTTGTCCCTAAAGGAGTGGTTCCAGCCCAGCAACTTGTAGTTATTGGCCGTTTTGGGCCATTTCCTAGCTCTTTCTAACCCCCTGCTATAAAGCCGGCTTTAGCACACTTTTGCACTTGTATACGACTCAGCACAGCTCCTCGTGGTGTCCTGCAGAGTTCTACAAGCAGCAGAGAGTGGAAGAGTGACTTTCCTTTGATTTATAAGTATTTTTCTGGCTTTCTATTTTTCGACTGCTGTATTTCGACTGTATTTCACCTAAAAGCATATTTTTATTACTTAACTAGCTCTGCAAGTTGATTTACTGTATTTCTGTTTGCTTTTGAACTGTTTTGCACTTTATAAAGTTTGTTTTTCTTAATTTAACTGGTAGGCTACACACTCAAGTGCGCTAGCCGATTTAAAGCATTTACTGTTTGTTACTGTATCTTTTTTGTCTGTTTGTAAAAAAAAAAACAAAAAATATCCTTGTTTTCCTGCCTTTACTGAACTAGAATAGTCCAGTCTTCAGATTTTGCTGATCTCTGGGCTGTGTCATAGTTCCTGTGTTGTCCATATCCTTATTTGGATAGGAGGAAGCTTCTTTGTTCACCAGTGGGAGTGGGGAGCACTGAGCAGCCTATTTGTCCCTAAAGGAGTGGTTCCAGCCCAGCAACTTGTAGTTATTGGCCTTTTTGGGCCATTTTCTAGCTCTTTCTAACCCCTGCTATAAAGCCCGCTTTAGTGCACTTTTGCGCTTGTATACGACTCAGCACAGCTCCTCGTGGTGTCCTGCAGAGTTCTACATGCAGCAGAGAGTGAAAGAGTGACTTTCCTTTGATTTATAAGTATTTTTCTGGCTTTCTATTTTTCGACTGCTGTATTTCGACTGTATTTCGCCTAAAAGCATATTTTTATTACTTCACTAGCTCTGCAAGTTGATTTACTGTATTTCTGTTTGCTTCTGAACTGTTTTGCACTTTATAAAGTTTGATTTTGCTTAATTTAACTGGTAGGCTACACACTCAATTGCGCTAGCCGATTTAAAGCATTTACTGTTTGTTACTGTATCTTTTTTTGTCTGTTTGTAAAAAAAAAAAAAAAAAAAATATCCTTGTTTTCCTGCCTTTACTGAACTAGAATAGTCCAGTCTTCAGATTTTGCTGATCTCTGGGCTGTGTCATAGTTCCTGTGTTGTCCATATCCTTATTTGGATAGGAGGAAGCTTCTTTGTTCACCAGTGGGAGTGGGGAGCACTGAGCAGCCTATTTGTCCCTAAAGGAGTGGTTCCAGCCCAGCAACTTGTAGTTATTGGCCGTTTTGGGCCATTTCCTAGCTCTTTCTAACCCCCTGCTATAAAGCCCGCTTTAGCACGTGTTTGCACTTGTATACGACTCAGCACAGCTCCTCGTGGTGTCCTGCAGAGTTCTACAAGCAGCAGAGAGTGGAAGAGTGACTTTCCTTTGATTTATAAGTATTTTTCTGGCTTTCTATTTTTCGACTGCTGTATTTCGACTGTATTTCGCCTAAAAGCATATTTTTATTACTTCACTAGCTCTGCAAGTTGATTTACTGTATTTCTGTTTGCTTCTGAACTGTTTTGCACTTTATAAAGTTTGTTTTTGCTTAATTTCACTGGTAGGCTACACACTCAATTACGCTAGCCAATTTAAAGCATTTACTGTTTGTTATTGCATCTTTTTTTGTCTGTTTGTAAAGAAAAAAACAAAAAAAAACGAAAAAATATCCTTGTTTTCCTGCCTTTACTGAACTAGAATAGTCTAGTCTTCAGATTTTGCTGATCTCTGGGCTGTGTCATAGTTCCTGTGTTGTCCATATCATTATTTGGATAGGAGGAAGCTTCTTTGTTCACCAGTGGGAGTGGGGAGCACTGAGCAGCCTATTTGTCCCTAAAGGAGTGGTTCCAGCCCAGCAACTTGTAGCCATAAATTCCCTGGCTATTTCTTCCCACATTATTTACTTTCCTGGACCCCTGTCTAGCAGGGCGACTTACGTGATCCCTGGGGTGAATTTCCTTTCTCCCATCGTCAATGTTCCTCTTGAAGAGGTCCAAAGAGGCACTCTGCTTGACATGTATGGGCAATCTATTCCAGAGTCTGGAGAGTCTCTGGGTCAGGAACCTATCCCTCCAACATGTTTTGTTTATTGTGATGACAAGGTTTAGATCCCTGGAGCGTGTAGCTCTGAGGGATTTGGATTTCTTTAAGTGTAGCATGTCCAACAGCTCTGGGTTTGACATGGCCTTGTATGTTAAGCAGAGATCGCCTCTGAGTCGACGATATACGACAGAGTATAGCTGGAGTTTTTTAAGGCGGTCAGCGTAGGGCATCTGCTTTAGGCCTGTGATTCTTTTAGTGAGGTATTTCTGAGGCCTTTCCAGTTGTTGCAGATGTCTTGAGAGGTACATACCAAATGGGGCGTTGTATTCTATAATGGATCTAATGAGGGATGAGTACAGTGGGACAATGACCTCCTTTTTTCTGGATGAAAAGCCCTTCGTGATGAGGTGTGCCACATAGAAGGATTTCCTGACTGTTGTGGTGATGTGGTTATCGAAGGTGAGACCACTGTCCACCTGTGTCCCTAAGTCTCTTATCACACTTTCTGTGTTTAGTGTACTGCCACCTATATGGTAATTCATGGATACATGTTTTTCCCAAAGGGATAACAATACATTTCTTGGCATTGAGCTTGAGCCCATGGCTCTGGCACCAAGCATCTGTTTCTGTAAGGCCCTTTTGTAGAGTATCCACATCATTTGGGATTCAATAATGGCTCCCAGTTTGCAGCCATCTGCAAACTTTGTTAGCCAGAGTCCCTTAGTGTTGACCTGTACTTCAGAGAAGTAGATGCCAAACAAGAGTGGCCCCAGGACTGAACCCTGAGGTACTCCACTTGTCACTTGTCTGGAGCTGGATTTGGAGTCGGCTACGTTTACAGTGTGGGTTCTATCAGTAAGCCATTTAGCAACCCATTGGGTGACATAGGGATTAATGCCCAACTTAGTAAGTTTATCTATGATTCCAGAGTGGGGATGGTGTCAAAGGCCTTGGCAAGGTCTAGATAGGCTGTGTGGACCACCTTACCTTTGTCCATGGCTCTGGAGACTGATTCAAAGAAGTCAATCAGGTTCAGGAGACAAGATCGGCCCTTCGCAAACCCAAACTAGGTGGGGTCCAGTGTTTGAAGGTTGCCAATGTCTTTGTTTATAAGTTCCATGATAATACGCTCCATTGCCTTGCAGATAAGGCTTGTCAGACTGATGGTATGGTAGTTTCCGGGATCCAAGGTGGATCCCCCCTTGTGGATTGGGATAACTGTAGCTCTGTGCCACTCAGTGAGCACGAAACCTGAGGTGAGGCTATGATTAAACATGACACTTAGGTGAGGTGCCAGTTCATATTGTAGTTCATGTAGTACACAGCCCGGGATGTCATCTGGTCCCATGGATGCTGTATTCTTGGCTTTAGAGAGTGCGTTTTGCACCTGTGTGGCCGTTATTACTGGAATTTGGCAATCTTCCACTATTGAGATGGGCCATTTAGGGGGTGAGAGTGGGGTGAAGTTGGCACTGAATCGATCTGCCAGGATATTGGCAATATCCTTCGGATCAGTATATTTAATGCCATTCTGTTTTAGCTCAGAGCAGATCTGAGCATTGCCATTTAGATTCTTGACATAATTATAGAATGCTTTGTGGTTGTCTTTGGAATCTTTGGCAATTTTATTTTTGTAACTAGCTTTGGAGGATTTTATGAGGCATCTCAGTTTCTTACTGAGGCTAGTAAGGGAGTTTTTGCATCCTGGGAGTTTCCTCTTTTCTGCAAAAGTTTCTTCTTTTGTTGTAAAGTTTGTTTATGGCAGGGGACCACCAGATTGGCTTCCTTTTTTTGGATGAGAGCATTTTGGTTCTATTTGGGATGGCATGATTCATGCATGAGTGGATGTGCTCGTACAGTGCCATAGTGTAGGATTCAGCAGTTGAACTTTCAGTTCCCATCTGCATGGGTGTCATGAAGTTTGTCACTTCTGACTTGAGTAGCATGAAGTTGGCTTTGGAGAAGTTTTTAATGGTGGTTTCTTTACTGGGGGTGGGGGTGGAATGTGGATGTTAAGGGTGATTAGCTTATGGTCAGGCCTGACTAACGAGGGGATGACCATAGGTATGGAGCATTGATTTCCCATGTTGGTAATGACCAGGTCTAGGATATTGGAGCCCTGGTGGGACTATGGATTAGTTGATCCAGGGCATTGGAATTTATGAATTCCAAGAACCGCTAAGCAAGGTGTTGGGACATGAGTAGTTTTCCCAGTTAATGGCAGGGTAGTTAAAATCACCCAGTATTAGGGTGTTTGGTTCTATCTTAATATTTTCCAGTATGTTTAGAAAGGTGTAGTGAGAATCTTGGGGTATGGTGGGGGATCTGCAGCAAGCTACAATTTGGATTGCAGTCTTACCTAGTGTTAGTTGCACTTGGAGAATTTCAGACACATTGTGTTGGCCAACTAGCCTGGTGGTGTGAATATCCTTGGTGAATATTGACACTCCTCCACCTTTGTCCCTAAAGGAGTGGTTCCAGCCCAGCAACTTGTAGTTTATTGGCTGTTTTGGGCCATTTCCTAGCTCTTTCTAACCCCCTGCTATAAAGCCCGCTTTAGCGCACTTTTGAGCTTGTATACGACTCAGCACAGCTCCTCGTGGTGTCCTGCAGAGTTCTACAAGCAGCAGAGAGTGGAAGAGTGACTTTCCTTTGATTTATAAGTATTTTTCTGGCTTTCTATTTTTCGACTGCTGTATTTCGACTGTATTTCACCTAAAAGCATATTTTTATTACTTAACTAGCTCTGCAAGTTGATTTACTGTATTTCTGTTTGCTTCTGAACTGTTTTGCACTTTATAAAGTTTGTTTTTGCTTAATTTAACTGGTAGGCTACACACTCAAGTGCGCTAGCCGATTTAAAGCATTTACTGTTTGTTACTGTATCTTTTTGTCTGTTTGAAATAAAAAAAATAAATAAATCCTTGTTTTCCTGCCTTTACTGAACTAGAATAGTCCAGTCTTCAGATTTTGCTGATCTCTGGGCTGTGTCATAGTTCCTGTGTTGTCCATATCCTTATTTGGATAAGAGGAAGCTTCTTTGTTCACCAGTGGGAGTGGGGAGCACTGAGCAGCCTATTTGTCCCTAAAGGAGTGGTTCCAGCCCAGCAACTTGTAGTTTATTGGCCGTTTTGGGCCATTTCCTAGCTCTTTCTAACCCCCTGCTATAAAGCCCGCTTTAGTGCACTTTTGCGCTTGTATACAACTCAGCACAGCTCCTCGTGGTGTCCTGCAGAGTTCTACAAGCAGCAGAGAGTGGAAGAGTGACTTTCCTTTGATTTATAAGTATTTTTCTGGCTTTCTATTTTTCGACTGCTGTATTTCGACTGTATTTCACCTAAAAGCATATTTTTATTACTTAACTAGCTCTGCAAGTTGATTTACTGTATTTCTGTTTGCTTCTGAACTGTTTTGCACTTTATAAAGTTTGTTTTTGCTTATTTTAACTGGTAGGCTACACACTCAAGTGCGCTAGCCGATTTAAAGCATTTACTGTTTGTTACTGTATCTTTTGTTGTCTGTTTGTAACAAAAAAAAAACAAAAAAATCCTTGTTTTCCTGCCTTTACTGAACTAGAATAGTCCAGTCTTCAGATTTTGCTGATCTCTGGGCTGTGTCATAGTTCCTGTGTTGTCCATATCCTTATTTGGATAGGAGGAAGCTTCTTTGTTCACCAGTGGGAGTGGGGAGCACTGAGCAGCCTATTTGTCCCTAAAGGAGTGGTTCCAGCCCAGCAACTTGTAGTTTATTGGCCGTTTTGGGCCATTTCCTAGCTCTTTCTAACCCCCTGCTATAAAGCCCGCTTTAGCATGCTTTTGCGCTTGTATACGACTCAGCACAGCTCCTCGTGGTGTCCTGCAGAGTTCTACAAGCAGCAGAGAGTGGAAGAGTGACTTTCCTTTGATTTATAAGTATTTTTCTGGCTTTCTATTTTTCGACTGCTGTATTTCGACTGTATTTTGCCTAAAAGCATATTTTTATTACTTAACTAGCTCTGCAAGTTGATTTACTGTATTTCTGTTTGCTTCTGAACTGTTTTGCACTTTAAAAATTTGTTTTTGCTTAATTTAACTGGTAGGCTACACACTCAAGTGCGCTAGCCGATTTAAAGCATTTACTGTTTATTACTGTATCTTTTTGTCTGTTTGAAAAAAAACAAAAAAAAAATCCTTGTTTTCCTGCCTTTACTGAACTAGAATAGTCCAGTCTTCAGATTTTGCTGATCTCTGGGCTGTGTCATAGTTCCTGTGTTGTCCATATCCTTATTTGGATAGGAGGAAGCTTCTTTGTTCACCAGTGGGAGTGGGGAGCACTGAGCAGCCTATTTGTCCCTAAAGGAGTGGTTCCAGCCCAGCAACTTGTAGTTTATTGGCCGTTTTGGGCCATTTCCTAGCTCTTTCTAACCCCCTGCTATAAAGCCCGCTTTAGCGCTTTTGAGCTTGTATACAACTCAGCACAGCTCCTCGTGGTGTCCTGCAGAGTTCTACAAGCAGCAGAGAGTGGAAGAGTGACTTTCCTTTGATTTATAAGTATTTTTCTGGCTTTCTATTTTTCGACTGCTGTATTTCGACTGTATTTCACCTAAAAGCATATTTTTATTACTTAACTAGCTCTGCAAGTTGATTTACTGTATTTCTGTTTGCTTCTGAACTGTTTTGCACTTTAAAAAGTTTGTTTTTGCTTAATTTAACTGGTAGGCTAAACACTCAAGTGCGCTAGCCAATTTAAAGCATTTACTGTTTGCTACTGTATCTTTTTTTGTCTGTTTGAAACAAAAAACAAAAAAAAAAAAATTCTTGTTTTCCCGCCTTTACTGAACTAGAATAGTCCAGTCTTCAGATTTTGCATATCTCTGGGCTGTGTCATAGTTCCTGTGTTGTTCATATCCTTATTTGGATAAGAGGAAGCTTCTTTGTTCACCAGTGGGAGTGGGGAGCACTGAGCAGCCTATTTGTCCCTAAAGGAGTGGTTCCAGCCCAGCAACTTGTAGTTTATTGGCCGTTTTGGGCCATTTCCTAGCTCTTTCTAACCCCCTGCTATAAAGCCCGCTTTAGCACGCTTTTGAGCTTGTATACAACTCAGCACAGCTCCTCGTGGTGTCCTGCAGAGTTCTACAAGCAGCAGAGAGTGGAAGAGTGACTTTCCTTTGATTTATAAGTATTTTTCTGGCTTTCTATTTTTCGACTGCTGTATTTCGACTGTATTTCACCTAAAAGCATATTTTTATTACTTAACTAGCTCTGCAAGTTGATTTACTGTATTTCTGTTTGCTTCTGAACTGTTTTGCACTTTACAAAGTTTATTTTTGCTTAAATTAACTGGTAGGCTAACACACTCAAGTGCGCTAGCCGATTTAAAGCATTTACTGTTTGTTACTGTATCTTTTTGTCTGTTTGAAAAAAAAAAAAAAAAAAAAAAAATCCTTGTTTTCCTGCCTTTACTGAACTAGAATAGTCCAGTCTTCAGATTTTGCTGATCTCTGGGCTGTGTCATAGTTCCTGTGTTGTCCATATCCTTATTTGGATAGGAGGAAGCTTCTTTGTTCACCAGTGGGAGTGGGGAGCACTGAGCAGCCTATTTGTCCCTAAAGGAGTGGTTCCAGCCCAGCAACTTGTAGTTTATTGGCCGTTTTGAGCCATTTCCTAGCTCTTTCTAACCCACTGCTATAAAGCCCGCTTTAGCATGCTGTTGTGCTTGTATAAGACTCAGCACAGCTCCTCGTGGTGTCCTGCAGAGTTCTACAAGCAGCAGAGAGTGGAAGAGTGACTTTCCTTTGATTTATAAGTATTTTTCTGGCTTTCTATTTTTCGACTGCTGTATTTCGACTGTATTTCACCTAAAAGCATATTTTTATTACTTAACTAGCTCTGCAAGTTGATTTACTGTATTTCTGTTTGCTTCTGAACTGTTTTGCACTTTAAAAAGTTTGTTTTTGCTTAATTTAACTGGTAGGCTACACACTCAAGTGTGCTAGCCGATTTAAAGCATTTACTGTTTGTTACTGTATCTTTTTTTGTCTGTTTGAAAAAAAACAAAAAAAAATATCCTTGTTTTCCCGCCTTTACTGAACTAGAATAGTCCAGTCTTCAGATTTTGCTGATCTCTGGGCTGTGTCATAGTTCCTGTGTTGTCCATATCCTTATTTGGATAGGAGGAAGCTTCTTTGTTCACCAGTGGGAGTGGGGAGCACTGAGCAGCCTATTTGTCCCTAAAGGAGTGGTTCCAGCCCAGCAACTTGTAGTTTATTGGCCTTTTTGGGCCATTTCCTAGCTCTTTCTTACCCCTGCTATAAAGCCCACTTTAGTGCGCTTTTGCGCTTGTATTCGACTCAGCACAGCTCCTTGTGGTGTCCTGCAGAGTTCTACAAGCAGCAGAGAGTGGAAGAGTGACTTTCCTTTGATTTATAAGTATTTTTCTGGCTTTCTATTTTTCGACTGCTGTATTTCGACTGTATTTCACCTAAAAGCATATTTTTATTACTTAACTAGCTCTGCAAGTTGATTTACTGTATTTCTGTTTGCTTCTGAACTGTTTTGCACTTTAAAAAGTTTGTTTTTGCTTAATTTATCTGGTAGGCTACACACTCAAGTGCGCTAGCCGATTTAAAGCATTTACTGTTTCCTACTGTATCTTTTTTTTGTCTGTTTGAAACAAAAAACAAAAAAAAAATAAAAACGTATCCTTGTTTTCCCGCCTTTACTGAACTAGAATAGTCCAGTCTTCAGATTTTGCTGATCTCTGGGCTGTGTCATAGTTCCTGTGTTGTCCATATCCTTATTTGGATAGGAGGAAGCTTCTTTGTTCACCAGTGGGAGTGGGGAGCACTGAGCAGCCTATTTGTCCCTAAAGGAGTGGTTCCAGCCCAGCAACTTGTAGTTTATTGGCCGTTTTGGGCCATTTCCTAGCTCTTTCTAACCCCCTGCTATAAATCCGGCTTTAGCGTGCTTTTGTGCTTGTATACAACTCAGCACAGCTCCTCGTGGTGTCCTGCAGAGTTCTACAAGCAGCAGAGAGTGGAAGAGTGACTTTCCTTTGATTTATAAGTATTTTTCTGGCTTTCTATTTTTCGACTGCTGTATTTCGACTGTATTTCACCTAAAAGCATATTTTTATTACTTAACTAGCTCTGCAAGTTGATTTACTGTATTTCTGTTTGCTTCTGAACTGTTTTGCACTTTGAAAAGTTTGTTTTTGCTTAATTTAACTGGTAGGCTACACACTCAAGTGAGCTAGCCGATTTAAAGCATTTACTGTTTGTTACTGTATCTTTTTGTCTGTTTGAAATAAAAACAAAAAAAATCCTTGTTTTCCTGCCTTTACTGAACTAGAATAGTCCAGTCTTCAGATTTTGCTGATCTCTGGGCTGTGTCATAGTTCCTGTGTTGTCCATATCCTTATTTGGATAAGAGGAAGCTTCTTTGTTCACCAGTGGGAGTGGGGAGCACTGAGCAGCCTATTTGTCCCTAAAGGAGTGGTTCCAGCCCAGCAACTTGTAGTTTATTGGCCGTTTTGGGCCATTTCCTAGCTCTTTCTAACCCCCTGCTATAAAGCCCGCTTTTGCGCTTGTATACAACTCAGCACAGCTCCTCGTGGTGTCCTGCAGAGTTCTACAAGCAGCAGAGAGTGGAAGAGTGACTTTCCTTTGATTTATAAGTATTTTTCTGGCTTTCTATTTTTCAACTGCTGTATTTCGACTGTATTTCACCTAAAAGCGTATTTTTATTACTTAACTAGCTCTGCAAGTTGATTTACTGTATTTCTGTTTGCTTCTGAACTGTTTTGCACTTTAAAAAGTTTGTTTTTGCTTAATTTAACTGGTAGGCTACACACTCAAGTGCGCTAGCCGATTTAAAGCATTTACTGTTTGTTACTGTATCTTTTTTTGTCTGTTTGAAAAAAAAACAAAAAAAAACAAAAAAATCCTTGTTTTCCCACCTTTACTGAACTAGAATAGTCCAGTCTTCAGATTTTGCTGATCTCTGGGCTGTGTCATAGTTCCTGTGTTGTCCATATCCTTATTTGGATAGGAGGAAGCTTCTTTGTTCACCAGTGGGAGTGGGGAGCACTGAGCAGCCTATTTGTCCCTAAAGGAGTGGTTCCAGCCCAGCAACTTGTAGTTTATTGGCCGTTTTGGGCCATTTCCTAGCTCTTTCTAACCCCTGCTATAAAGCCCGCTTTAGCATGCATTTGAACTTGTATACAACTCAGCACAGCTCCTCGTGGTGTCCTGCAGAGTTCTACAAGCAGCAGAGAGTGGAAGAGTGACTTTCCTTTGATTTATAAGTATTTTTCTGGCTTTCTATTTTTCGACTGCTGTATTTCGACTGTATTTCACCTAAAAGCATATTTTTATTACTTAACTAGCTCTGCAAGTTGATTTACTGTATTTCTGTTTGCTTCTGAACTGTTTTGCACTTTAAAAAGTTTGGTTTTGCTTAATTTAACTGGTAGGCTACACACTCAAGTGTGCTAGCCGATTTAAAGCATTTACTGTTTGTTACTGTATCTTTTTGTCTGTTTGTAAAAAAAAAAACAAAAAAATATCCTTGTTTTCCTGCCTTTACTGAACTAGAATAGTCCAGTCTTCAGATTTTGCTGATCTCTGGGCTGTGTCATAGTTCCTGTGTTGTCCATATCCTTATTTGGATAAGAGGAAGCTTCTTTGTTCACCAGTGGGAGTGGGGAGCACTGAGCAGCCTATTTGTCCCTAAAGGAGTGGTTCCAGCCCAGCAACTTGTAGTTTATTGGCCGTTTTGGGCCATTTCCTAGCTCTTTCTAACCCCCTGCTATAAAGCCCGCTTTAGCATGCTTTTGAGCTTGTATACAACTCAGCACAGCTCCTCGTGGTGTCCTGCAGAGTTCTACAAGCAGCAGAGAGTGGAAGAGTGACTTTCCTTTGATTTATAAGTATTTTTCTGGCTTTCTATTTTTCGACTGCTGTATTTCGACTGTATTTCACCTAAAAGCATATTTTTATTACTTAACTAGCTCTGCAAGTTGATTTACTGTATTTCTGTTTGCTTCTGAACTGTTTTGCACTTTAAAAAGTTTGTTTTTGCTTAATTTAACTGGTAGGCTACACACTCAAGTGCGCTAGCCGATTTAAAGCATTTACTGTTTGCTACTGTATCTTTTTTTGTCTGTTTGAAAAAAAACAAAAAAAAATAAAAACATATCCTTGTTTTCCCGCCTTTACTGAACTAGAATAGTCCAGTCTTCAGATTTTGCTGATCTCTGGGCTGTGTCATAGTTCCTGTGTTGTCCATATCCTTATTTGGATAGGAGGAAGCTTCTTTGTTCACCAGTGGGAGTGGGGAGCACTGAGCAGCCTATTTGTCCCTAAAGGAGTGGTTCCAGCCCAGCAACTTGTAGTTTATTGGCCGTTTTGGGCCATTTCCTAGCTCTTTCTAACCCTCTGCTATAAAGCCCACTTTAGCGCACTTTTGAGCTTGTATACGACTCAGCACAGCTCTTCTTGGTGTCCTGCAGAGTTCTACAAGCAGCAGAGAGTGGAAGAGTGACTTTCCTTTGATTTATAAGTATTTTTCTGGCTTTCTATTTTACGACTGCTGTATTTCGACTGTAGTTCACCTAAAAGCGTATTTTTATTACTTAACTAGCTCTGCAAGTTGATTTACTGTATTTCTGTTTGCTTCTGAACTGTTTTGCACTTTATAAAGTTTGTTTTTGCTTAATTTAACTGGTAGGCTACACACTCAAGTGCGCTAGCCGATTTAAAGCATTTACTGTTTGTTACTGTATCTTTTTGTCTGTTTGAAAACAAAAAAAATCCTTGTTTTCCCGCCTTTACTGAACTAGAATAGTCCAGTCTTCAGATTTTGCTGATCTCTGGGCTGTGTCATAGTTCCTGTGTTGTCCATATCCTTATTTGGATAAGAGGAAGCTTCTTTGTTCACCAGTGGGAGTGGGGAGCACTGAGCAGCCTATTTGTCCCTAAAGGAGTGGTTCCAGCCCAGCAACTTGTAGTTTATTGGCCGTTTTGGGCCATTTCCTAGCTCTTTCTAACCCCCTGCTATAAAGCCCGCTTTAGCATGCTTTTGAGCTTGTATACAACTCAGCACAGCTCCTCGTGGTGTCCTGCAGAGTTCTACAAGCAGCAGAGAGTGGAAGAGTGACTTTCCTTTGATTTATAAGTATTTTTCTGGCTTTCTATTTTTCGACTGCTGTATTTCGACTGTATTTCACCTAAAAGCATATTTTTATTACTTAACTAGCTCTGCAAGTTGATTTACTGTATTTCTGTTTGCTTCTGAACTGTTTTGCACTTTAAAAAGTTTGTTTTTGCTTAATTTAACTGGTAGGCTAACACACTCAAGTGCGCTAGCCGATTTAAAGCATTTACTGTTTGTTACTGTATCTTTTTGTCTGTTTGAAAAAAAAAAAAAAAAAAAATATCCTTGTTTTCCCGCCTTTACTGAACTAGAATAGTCCAGTCTTCAGATTTTGCTGATCTCTGGGCTGTGTCATAGTTCCTGTGTTGTCCATATCCTTATTTGGATAGGAGGAAGCTTCTTTGTTCACCAGTGGGAGTGGGGAGCACTGAGCAGCCTATTTGTCCCTAAAGGAGTGGTTCCAGCCCAGCAACTTGTAGTTTATTGGCCGTTTTGGGCCATTTCCTAGCTCTTTCTAACCCCCTGCTATAAAGCCCGCTTTAGCACGCTTTTGAGCTTGTATACGACTCAGCACAGCTCCTCGTGGTGTCCTGCAGAGTTCTACAAGCAGCAGAGAGTGGAAGAGTGACTTTCCTTTGATTTATAAGTATTTTTCTGGCTTTCTATTTTTCGACTGCTGTATTTCGACTGTATTTCACCTAAAAGCATATTTTTATTACTTAACTAGCTCTGCAAGTTGATTTACTGTATTTCTGTTTGCTTCTGAACTGTTTTGCACTTTAAAAAGTTTGTTTTTGCTTAATTTAACTGGTAGGCAACACACTCAATTACGCTAGCCAATTTAAAGCATTTACTGTTTGTTACTGTATCTTTTTGTCTGTTTGAAAAAAAACAAAAAAAAAAAATCCTTGTTTTCCTGCCTTTACTGAACTAGAATAGTCCAGTCTTCAGATTTTGCTGATCTCTGGGCTGTGTCATAGTTCCTGTGTTGTCCATATCCTTATTTGGATAAGAGGAAGCTTCTTTGTTCACCAGTGGGAGTGGGGAGCACTGAGCAGCCTATTTGTCCCTAAAGGAGTGGTTCCAGCCCAGCAACTTGTAGTTTATTGGCCGTTTTGGGCCATTTCCTAGCTCTTTCTAACCCCCTGCTATAAAGCCCGCTTTAGCGCTCTTTTGACCTTCTATTCAACTCAGCAAAGCTCCTCTTGGTGTTCTGCAGAGTTCTACAAGCAGCAGAGAGTGGAAGAGTGACTTTCCTTTGATTTATAAGTATTTTTCTGGCTTTCTATTTTTCGACTGCTGTATTTCGACTGTATTTCACCTAAAAGCATATTTTTATTACTAAACTAGCTCTGCAAGTTGATTTACTGTATTTCTGTTTGCTTCTGAACTGTTTTGCACTTTAAAAAGTTTGTTTTTGCTTACTTTAACTGCTAGGCTAACACACTCAATTGCGCTAGCCAATTTAAAGCATTTACTGTTTGTTACTGTATCTTTTTGTCTGTTTGAAAAAAAAAAAAACAAAAATATCCTTGTTTTCCCGCCTTTACTGAACTAGAATAGTCCAGTCTTCAGATTTTGCTGATCTCTGGGCTGTGTCATAGTTCCTGTGTTGTCCATATCCTTATTTGGATAAGAGGAAGCTTCTTTGTTCACCAGTGGGAGTGGGGAGCACTGAGCAGCCTATTTGTCCCTAAAGGAGTGGTTCCAGCCCAGCAACTTGTAGTTTATTGGCCGTTTTGGGCCATTTCCTAGCTCTTTCTAACCCCCTGCTATAAAGCCCGCTTTAGCACGCTTTTTTGCACTTGTATACAACTCAGCACAGCTCCTCGTGGTGTCCTGCAGAGTTCTACAAGCAGCAGAGAGTGGAAGAGTGACTTTCCTTTGATTTATAAGTATTTTTCTGGCTTTCTATTTTTCGACTGCTGTATTTCGACTGTATTTCACCTAAAAGCATATTTTTATTACTAAACTAGCTCTGCAAGTTGATTTACTGTATTTCTGTTTGCTTCTGAACTGTTTTGCACTTTAAAAAGTTTGTTTTTGCTTAATTTAACTGGTAGGCTACACACTCAAGTGCGCTAGCCGATTTAAAGCATTTACTGTTTGTTACTGTATCTTTTTTGTCTGTTTGAAAAAAAAACAAAAAAAAAATCCTTGTTTTCCCACCTTTACTGAACTAGAATAGTCCAGTCTTCAGATTTTGCTGATCTCTGGGCTGTGTCATAGTTCCTGTGTTGTCCATATCCTTATTTGGATAGGAGGAAGCTTCTTTGTTCACCAGTGGGAGTGGGGAGCACTGAGCAGCCTATTTGTCCCTAAAGGAGTGGTTCCAGCCCAGCAACTTGTAGTTTATTGGCCGTTTTGGGCCATTTCCTAGCTCTTTCTAACCCCCTGCTATAAAGCCCGCTTTAGCGCACTTTTGCGCTTGTATACAACTCAGCACAGCTCCTCGTGGTGTCCTGCAGAGTTCTACAAGCAGCAGAGAGTGGAAGAGTGACTTTCCTTTGATTTATAAGTATTTTTCTGGCTTTCTATTTTTCGACTGCTGTATTTCGACTGTATTTCACCTAAAAGCATATTTTTATTACTTAACTAGCTCTGCAAGTTGATTTACTGTATTTCTGTTTGCTTCTGAACTGTTTTGCACTTTAAAAAGTTTGTTTTTGCTTAATTTAACTGGTAGGCTAACACACTCAAGTGCTAGCCGATTTAAAGCATTTACTGTTTGTTACTGTATCTTTTTGCCTGTTTGAAAAAAAAAAAACAAAAAAATATCCTTGTTTTCCCGCCTTTACTGAACTAGAATAGTCCAGTCTTCAGATTTTGCTGATCTCTGGGCTGTGTCATAGTTCCTGTGTTGTCCATATCCTTATTTGGATAAGAGGAAGCTTCTTTGTTCACCAGTGGGAGTGGGGAGCACTGAGCAGCCTATTTGTCCCTAAAGGAGTGGTTCCAGCCCAGCAACTTGTAGTTTATTGGCCGTTTTGGGCCATTTCCTAGCTCTTTCTAACCCCCTGCTATAAAGCCCGCGTTAGCACGCTTTTGAGCTTGTATACAACTCAGCACAGCTCCTCGTGGTGTCCTGCAGAGTTCTACAAGCAGCAGAGAGTGGAAGAGTGACTTTCCCTTGATTTATAAGTATTTTTCTGGCTTTCTTTTTTTAACTGCTGTATTTCGACTATATTTCACCTAAAAGCATATTTTCATTACTTAACTTGCTCTGCAAGTTAATTTACTGTATTTCTGTTTGCTTATGAACTGTTTTGCACTTTAAAAAGTTTGTTTTCGCTTAATTTAACTGGTAGGCTAACACACTCAAGTGTCCTAGCCGATTTAAAGCATTTACTGTTTATTACTGTATCTTTTTGTCTGTTTGAAAAAAAACATAAAAAAATATCCTTGTTTTCCCACCTTTACTGAACTAGAATAGTCCAGTCTTCAGATTTTGCTGATCTCTGGGCTGTGTCATAGTTCCTGTGTTGTCCATATCCTTATTTGGATAAGAGGAAGCTTCTTTGTTCACCAGTGGGAGTGGGGAGCACTGAGCAGCCTATTTGTCCCTAAGGGAGTGGTTCCAGCCCAGCAACTTGTAGTTATTGGCCTTTTTGGGCCATTTCCTAGATATTTCTAGCCCCTGCTATAAAGCCCGCGTTAGCACGCTTTTGAGCTTGTATACAACTCAGCACAGCTCCTCGTGGTGTCCTGCAGAGTTCTACAAGCAGCAGAGAGTGGAAGAGTGACTTTCCTTTGATTTATAAGTATTTTTCTGACTTTCTATTTTTCGACTGCTGTATTTCGACTGTATTTCACCTAAAAGCATATTTTTATTACTTAACTAGCTCTGCAAGTTGATTTACTGTATTTCTGTTTGCTTCTGAACTGTTTTGCACTTTAAAAAGTTTGTTTTTGCTTAATTTAACTGGTAGGCTACACACTCAAGTGTGCTAGCCGATTTAAAGCATTTTCTGTTTGTTAGAGTATCTTTTTTTGTCTGTTTGAAAAAAACAAAAAAACAAAAAAAAATATCCTTGTTTTCCCGCCTTTCCTGAACTAGAATAGTCCAGTCTTCAGATTTTGCTGATCTCTAGGTTGTGTCATAGTTCCTGTGTTGTCCATATCCTTATTTGGATACGAGGAAGCTTCTTTGTTCAACAGTGGGAGTGGGGAGCACTGAGCAGCCTATTTGTCCCTAAAGGAGTGGTTCCAGCCCAGCAACTTGTAGTTTATTGGCCGTTTTGGGCCATTTCCTAGCTCTTTCTAACCCCCTGCTATAAAGCCCGCTTTAGCTTTTTTGCTTGTATACAACTCAGCACAGCTCCTCGTGGTGTCCTGCAGAGTTCTACAAGCAGCAGAGAGTGGAAGAGTGACTTTCCTTTGATTTATAAGTATTTTTCTGGCTTTCTATTTTTGACTGCTGTATTTCGACTGTATTTCAGCTAAAAGCATATTTTTATTACTTAACTAGCTCTGCAAGTTGATTTACTGTATTTCTGTTTGCTTCTGAACTGTTTTGCACTTTAAAAAGTTTGTTTTTGCTTAATTTAACTGGTAGGCTACACACTCAAGTGCGCTAGCCGATTTAAAGCATTTACTGTTTGTTACTGTATCTTTTTGTCTGTTTGAAAAAAAAAAAAAAAAAATCCTTGTTTTCCCACCTTTACTGAACTAGAATAGTCCAGTCTTCAGATTTTGCTGATCTCTGGGCTGTGTCATAGTTCCTGTGTTGTCCATATCCTTATTTGGATAAGAGGAAGCTTCTTTGTTCACCAGTGGGAGTGGGGAGCACTGAGCAGCCTATTTGTCCCTAAAGGAGTGGTTCCAGCCCAGCAACTTGTAGTTTATTGGCCGTTTTGGGCCATTTCCTAGCTCTTTCTAACCCCCTGCTATAAAGCCCGCTTTAGCATGCTTTTGAGCTTGTATACAACTCAGCACAGCTCCTCGTGGTGTCCTGCAGAGTTCTACAAGCAGCAGAGAGTGGAAGAGTGACTTTCCTTTGATTTATAAGTATTTTTCTGGCTTTCTATTTTTCGACTGCTGTATTTCGACTGTATTTCACCTAAAAGCATATTTTTATTACTTAACTAGCTCTGCAAGTTGATTTACTGTATTTCTGTTTGCTTCTGAACTGTTTTGCACTTTAAAAGGTTTGTTTTTGATTAATTTAACTAGTAGGCTACACACTCAAGTGCGCTAGCCGATTTAAAGCATTTACTGTTTGTTACTGTATCTTTTTGTCTGTTTGAAACAAAAAAAAAATAAAAAAATATCCTTGTTTTCCTGCCTTTACTGAACTAGAATAGTCCAGTCTTCAGATTTTGCTGATCTCTGGGCTGTGTCATAGTTCCTGTGTTGTCCATATCCTTATTTGGATAGCAGGAAGCTTCTTTGTTCACCAGTGGGAGAGGGGAGCACTGAGCAGCCTATTTGTCCCTAAAGGAGTGGTTCCAGCCCAGCAACTTGTAGTTTATTGGCCGTTTTGGGCCATTTCCTAGCTCTTTCTAATGCCCTGCTATAAAGCCCGCTTTAGCGTGGTTTTGTGCTTGTATACAACTCAACACAGCTCCTCGTGGTGTTCTGCAGAGTTCTACAAGCAGCAGGGAGTGGAAGAGTGACTTTCCTTTGATTTATAAGTATTTTTCTGGCTTTCTATTTTTTGACTGCTGTATTTCGACTGTATTTCGCCTAAAAGTGTATTTTTATTACTTAACTAGCTCTGCTAGTTGATTGATTGTATTTCTGTTTGCTTCTGAACTGTTTTGCACTTTAAAAAGTTTGTTTTTGCTTAATTTATCTGGTAGGCTACACACTCAAGTGCGCTAGCCGATTTAAAGCATTTACTGTTTGTTACTGTATCTTTTTGTCTGTTTGAAACAAAAAAAAAAAACAAAAAAAATATCCTTGTTTTCCTGCCTTTACTGAACTAGAATAGTCCAGTCTTCAGATTTTGCTGATCTCTGGGCTGTGTCATAGTTCCTGTGTTGTCCATATCCTTATTTGGATAAGAGGAAGCTTCTTTGTTCACCAGTGGGAGTGGGGAGCACTGAGCAGCCTATTTGTCCCTAAAGGAGTGGTTCCAGCCCAGCAACTTGTAGTTTATTGGCCGTTTTGGGCCATTTCCTAGCTCTTTCTAACCCCCTGCTATAAAGCCCGCTTTAGCACTTTTGTGCTTGTATACAACTCAGCACAGCTCCTCGTGGTGTCCTGCAGAGTTCTACAAGCAGCAGAGAGTGGAAGAGTGACTTTCCTTTGATTTATAAGTATTTTTCTGGCTTTCTATTTTTCGACTGCTGTATTTCACCTAAAAGCATATTTTTATTACTTAACTAGCTCTGCAAGTTGATTTACTGTATTTCTGTTTGCTTCTGAACTGTTTTGCACTTTAAAAAGTTTGTTTTTGCTTAATTTAACTGGTAGGCTAAACACTCAAGTGCGCTAGCCAATTTAAAGCATTTACTGTTTGCTACTGTATCTTTTTTTGTCTGTTTGAAACAAAAAACAAAAAAAAAAAAAAATATCCTTGTTTTCCTGCCTTTACTGAACTAGAATAGTCCAGTCTTCAGATTTTGCTGATCTCTGGGCTGTGTCATAGTTCCTGTGTTGTCCATATCCTTATTTGGATAGGAGGAAGCTTCTTTGTTCACCAGTGGGAGTGGGGAGCACTGAGCAGCCTATTTGTCCCTAAAGGAGTGGTTCCAGCCCAGCAACTTGTAGTTTATTGGCCGTTTTGGGCCATTTCCTAGCTCTTTCTAACCCTCTGCTATAAAGCCCACTTTAGCGCACTTTTGAGCTTGTATACAACTCAGCACAGCTCCTCGTGGTGTCCTGCAGAGTTCTACAAGCAGCAGAGAGTGGAAGAGTGACTTTTCTTTGATTTATAAGTATTTTTCTGGCTTTTTATTTTTCAACTGCTGTTTTTCAACTGTATTTGATCTAAAAGCATATTTTTATTACTTAACTAGCTCTGCAAGTTTATTTACTGTATTTCTGTTTGCTTCTGAACTGTTTTGCACTTTAAAAAGTTTGTTTTTGCTTAATTTAACTGGTAGGCTACACACTCAAGTGTGCTAGCCGATTTAAAGCATTTACTGTTTGTTACTGTATCTTTTTGTCTGTTTGAAACAAAAAAAAAAAAAAAAAATCCTTGTTTTCCTGCCTTTACTGAACTAGAATAGTCCAGTCTTCAGATTTTGCTGATCTCTGGGCTGTGTCATAGTTCCTGTGTTGTCCATATCCTTATTTGGATAAGAGGAAGCTTCTTTGTTCACCAGTGGGAGTGGGGAGCACTGAGCAGCCTATTTGTCCCTAAAGGAGTGGTTCCAGCCCAGCAACTTGTAGTTTATTGGCCGTTTTGGGCCATTTCCTAGCTCTTTCTAACCCCTGCTATAAAGCCCGCTTTAGCGCTTTTGCGCTTGTATACAACTCAGCACAGCTCCTCGTGGTGTCCTGCAGAGTTCTACAAGCAGCAGAGAGTGGAAGAGTGACTTTCCTTTGATTTATAAGTATTTTTCTGGCTTTCTATTTTTCAACTGCTGTATTTCGACTGTATTTCACCTAAAAGCATATTTTTATTACTTAACTAGCTCTGCAAGTTGATTTAGTGTATTTCTGTTTACTTCTGAACTGTTTTGCACTTTAAAAAGTTTGTTTTTGCATAATTTAACTGGTAGGCTACACACTCAAGTGCGCTAGCCGATTTAAAGCATTTACTGTTTGCTACTGTATCTTTTTTTGTCTGTTTGAAACAAAAAACAAAAAAAAAAATATCCTTGTTTTCCTGCCTTTACTGAACTAGAATAGTCCAGTCTTCAGATTTTGCTGATCTCTGGGCTGTGTCATAGTTCCTGTGTTGTCCATATCCTTATTTGGATAGGAGGAAGCTTCTTTGTTCACCAGTGGGAGTGGGGAGCACTGAGCAGCCTATTTGTCCCTAAAGGAGTGGTTCCAGCCCAGCAACTTGTAGTTTATTGGCCGTTTTGGGCCATTTCCTAGCTCTTTCTTACCCCCTGCTATAAAGCCCGCTTTAGTGCGCTTTTGAGCTTGTATACGACTCAGCACAGCTCCTCGTGGTGTCCTGCAGAGTTCTACAAGCAGCAGAGAGTGGAAGAGTGACTTTCCTTTGATTTATAAGTATTTTTCTGGCTTTCTATTTTTCCACTGCTGTATTTCGACTGTATTTCACCTAAAAGCGTATTTTTATTACTTAACTAGCTCTGCAAGTTGATTTACTGTATTTCTGTTTGCTTCTGAACTGTTTTGCACTTTAAAAAGTTTGTTTTTGCTTAATTTAACTGTTAGGCTAACACACTCAAGTGCGCTAGCCGATTTAAAGCATTTACTGTTTGTTACTGTATCTTTTTGTCTGTTTGAAACAAAAAACAAAAAAAAAAATCCTTGTTTTCCTGCCTTTACTGAACTAGAATAGTCCAGTCTTCAGATTTTGCTGATCTCTGGGCTGTGTCATAGTTCCTGTGTTGTCCATATCCTTATTTGGATAAGAGGAAGCTTCTTTGTTCACCAGTGGGAGTGGGGAGCACTGAGCAGCCTATTTGTCCCTAAAGGAGTGGTTCCAGCCCAGCAACTTGTAGTTTATTGGCCATTTTGGGCCATTTCCTAGCTCTTTCTAACCCCTGCTATAAAGCCCACTTTAGCGTGCTTTTGAGCTTGTATACAACTCAGCACAGCTCCTCGTGGTGTCCTGCAGAGTTCTACAAGCAGCAGAGAGTGGAAGAGTGACTTTCCTTTGATTTATAAGTATTTTTCTGGCTTTCTATTTTTAGACTGCTGTATTTCAACTGTATTTCACCTAAAAGCATATTTTTATTACTAAACTAGCTCTGCAAGTTGATTTACTGTATTTGTGCTTGCTTCTGAACTGTTTGCACTTTAAAAAGTTTGTTTTTGCTTAATTTAACTGTTAGGCTAACACACTCAAGTGTGCTAGCCGATTTAAAGCATTTACTGTTTGTTACTGTATCTTTTTGTCTGTTTGAAAAAAAAAAAAAAAAAAAAATATCCTTGTTTTCCTGCCTTTACTGAACTAGAATAGTCTAGTCTTCAGATTTTGCTGATCTCTGGGCTGTGTCATAGTTCCTGTGTTGTCCATATCCCTATTTGGATAGGAGGAAGCTTCTTTGTTCACCAGTGGGAGTGGGGAGCAGTGAGCAGCCTATTTGTCCCTAAAGGAGTGGTTCCAGCCCAGCAACTTGTAGTTTATTGGCCATTTTGGGCCATTTCCTAGCTCTTTCTAACCCCTGCTATAAAGCCCACTTTAGTGCACTTTTGCGCTTGTATACAACTCAGCACAGCTCCTCGTGGTGTCCTGCAGAGTTCTACAAGCAGCAGAGAGTGGAAGAGTGACTTTCCTTTGATTTATAAGTATTTTTCTGGCTTTCTATTTTTTGACTGCTGTATTTCGACTGTATTTCACCTAAAAGCATATTTTTATTACTTAACTAGCTCTGCAAGTTGATTTACTGTATTTCTGTTTGCTTCTGAACTGTTTTGCACTTTGAAAAGTTTGTTTTTTGCTTAATTTGACTGTTAGCCTAACACACTCAAGTGTGCTAGCCGATTTAAAGCATTTACTGTTTGTTACTTTATCTTTTTGTCTGTTTGAAATAAAAAACAAAAAAAAAAAAATATCCTTGTTTTCCTGCCTTTACTGAACTAGAATAGTCCAGTCTTCAGATTTTGCTGATCTCTGGGCTGTGTCATAGTTCCTGTGTTGTCCATATCCTTATTTGGATAAGAGGAAGCTTCTTTGTTCACCAGTGGGAGTGGGGAGCACTGAGCAGCCTATTTGTCCCTAAAGGAGTGGTTCCAGCCCAGCAACTTGTAGTTTATTGGCTGTTTTGGGCCATTTCCTAGCTCTTTCTAACCCCCTGCTATAAAGCCCGCTTTAGCTTTTTTGCTTGTATACAACTCAGCACAGCTCCTCGTGGTGTCCTGCAGAGTTCTACAAGCAGCAGAGAGTGGAAGAGTGACTTTCCTTTGATTTATAAGTATTTTTCTGGCTTTCTATTTTTGACTGCTGTATTTCGACTGTATTTCACCTAAAAGCATTTTTTTATTACTAAACTAGCTCTGCAAGTTGATTTACTGTATTTGTGTTTGCTTCTGAACTGTTTTGCACTTTAAAAGTTTGTTTTTTGCTTAATTTAACTGGTAGGCTAAACACTCAAGTGTGCTAGCCGATTTAAAGCATTTACTGTTTGCTACTGTATCTTTTTTGTCTGTTTGAAACAAAAAAACAACCCCCCCCCAAAAAATCCTTGTTTTCCCACCTTTACTGAACTAGAATAGTCCAGTCTTCAGATTTTGCTGATCTCTGGGCTGTGTCATAGTTCCTGTGTTGTCCATATCCTTATTTGGATAGGAGGAAGCTTCTTTGTTCACCAGTGGGAGTGGGGAGCACTGAGCAGCCTATTTGTCCCTAAAGGAGTGGTTCCAGCCCAGCAACTTGTAGTTTATTGGCCGTTTTGGGCCATTTCCTAGCTCTTTCTAACCCCCTGCTATAAAGCCCGCTTTAGTGCACTTTTGCGCTTGTATACAACTCAGCACAGCTCCTCGTGGTGTCCTGCAGAGTTCTACAAGCAGCAGAGAGTGGAAGAGTGACTTTCCTTTGATTTATAAGTATTTTTCTGGCTTTCTATTTTTCAACTGCTGTATTTCGACTGTATTTCACCTAAAAGCATTGTTTTATTACTTAAATAGCTCAGCAAGTTGATTTACTGTATTTGTGTTTGCTTCTGAACTGTTTGCACTTTAAAAGTTTGGTTTTGCTTAATTTAACTGGTAGGCTACACACTCAAGTGTGCTAGCCGATTTAAAGCATTTACTGTTTGTTACTGTATCTTTTTGTCTGTTTGAAACAAAACAAAAAAAAATATCCTTGTTTTCCTGCCTTTACTGAACTAGAATAGTCCAGTCTTCAGATTTTGCTGATCTCTGGGCTGTGTCATAGTTCCTGTGTTGTCCATATCCTTATTTGGATAAGAGGAAGCTTCTTTGTTCACCAGTGGGAGTGGGGAGCACTGAGCAGCCTATTTGTCCCTAAAGGAGTGGTTCCAGCCCAGCAACTTGTAGTTTATTGGCCGTTTTGGGCCATTTCCTAGCTCTTTCTATCCCCTTGTTATAAAGCCCGCTTTAGCAGCTTTTGTGTTTGTATTCAACTCAGCACAGCTCCTCGTGGAGTCCTGCAGAGTTCTAGAAGCAGCAGCGTGTTTAAGAGTGACTTTCCATTGATTTATAAGTATTTTTATGGCTTTCTTTTTTGACTGCTGTATTTCGACTGTATTTCACCTAAAAGCATTTTCGTAATACTAAACTAGCTCTGCAAGTTGATCTACTGTATTTGTGTTTGCTTCTGAACTGTTATGCACTTTATAAAGTTTGTTTTTGATTAATTTAACTGGTAGGCTAACACACTCAAGTGCGCTAGCCGATTTAAAGCATTTACTGTTTGTTACTGTATCTTTTTGTCTGTTTGAAACAAAAAACAAAAAAAAACAAAAAAAATCCTTGTTTTCCCACCTTTACTGAACTAGAATAGTCCAGTCTTCAGATTTTGCTGATCTCTGGGCTGTGTCATAGTTCCTGCATTGTCCATATCCTTATTTGGATAGCAGGAAGCTTCTTTGTTCACCAGTGGGAGAGGGGAGCACTGAGCAGCCTATTTGTCCCTAAAGGAGTGGTTCCAGCCCAGCAACTTGTAGTTTATTGGCCATTTTGGGCCCTTTCCTAGCTCTTTCTAATGCCCTGCTATAAAGCCCGCTTTAGCGTGGTTTTGTGCTTGTATACAACTCAACACAGCTCCTCGTGGTGTTCTGCAGAGTTCTACAAGCAGCAGGGAGTGGAAGAGTGACTTTCCTTTGATTTATAAGTATTTTTCTGGCTTTCTATTTTTTGACTGCTGTATTTCGACTGTATTTCGCCTAAAAGTGTATTTTTATTACTTAACTAGCTCTGCTAGTTGATTGACTGTATTTTTGTTTTCTTCTGAACTGCTTTGTACTTTAGATAGTTTGTTTTTGATTAATTTATCTGTTAGGCTAACACACCCAAGTGCGCTAGCCGATTTAAAGCATTTACTGTTTGTTACTGTATCTTTTTGTCTGTTTGAAACAAAAAAAGACAAACAAAAAAAAATCCTTGTTTTCCTGCCTTTACTGAACTAGAATAGTCCAGTCTTCAGATTTTGCTGATCTCTGGGCTGTGTCATAGTTCCTGTGTTGTCCATATCCTTATTTGGATAAGAGGAAGCTTCTTTGTTCACCAGTGGGAGTGGGGAGCACTGAGCAGCCTATTTGTCCCTAAAGGAGTGGTTCCAGCCCAGCAACTTGTAGTTTATTGGCCGTTTTGGGCCATTTCCTAGCTCTTTCAACCCCCTGCTATAAAGCCCGCTTTAGCGCGCTTTTGCGCTTGTATACAACTCAGCACAGCTCCTCGTGGTGTCCTGCAGAGTTCTACAAGCAGCAGAGAGTGGAAGAGTGACTTTCCTTTGATTTATAAGTATTTTTCTGGCTTTCTATTTTTAACTGCTGTATTTCGACTGCATTTTGCCTAAAGGCTTTTTCATATTTCTAAACTAGCTCTGCAAGTTGATTTACTGTATTTCTGTTTGCTTCTGAACTGTTTTGCACTTTATAAAGTTTGTTTTTGCTTAATTTAACTGGTAGGCTACACACTCAAGTGTGCTAGCCGATTTAAAGCATTTACTGTTTGTTACTGTATCTTTTTGTCTGTTTGAAACAAAAAAAAACAAAAAAACAAAAAATATCCTTGTTTTCCTGCCTTTACTGAACTAGAATAGTCCAGTCTTCAGATTTTGCTGATCTCTGGGCTGTGTCATAGTTCCTGTGTTGTCCATATCCTTATTTGGATAAGAGGAAGCTTCTTTGTTCACCAGTGGGAGTGGGGAGCACTGAGCAGCCTATTTGTCCCTAAAGGAGTGGTTCCAGCCCAGCAACTTGTAGTTTATTGGCTGTTTTGGGCCATTTCCTAGCTCTTTCTAACCCCTGCTATAAAGCCCGCTTTAGCGCACTTTTGAGCTTGTATACAACTCAGCACAGCTCCTCGTGGTGTCCTGCAGAGTTCTACAAGCAGCAGAGAGTGGAAGAGTGACTTTCCTTTGATTTATAAGTATTTTTCTGGCTTTCTATTTTTTGACTGCTGTATTTTGACTGTATTTCGCCTAAAAGCGTTTTCTTATTACTTAACTAGGTCTGCAAGTTGATTTACTGTATTTCTGTTTGCTTCTGAACTTTCTTTGCACTTTAAAAAGTTTGTTTTTGCTTAATTTAACTGGTAGGCTACACACTCAAGTGTGCTAGCCGATTTAAAGCATTTACTGTTTGCTACTGTATCTTTTTTTGTCTGTTTGAAACAAAAAACAAAAAAAAACAAAAAAAATCCTTGTTTTCCTGCCTTTACTGAACTAGAATAGTCCAGTCTTCAGATTTTGCTGATCTCTGGGCTGTGTCATAGTTCCTGTGTTGTCCATATCCTTATTTGGATAGGAGGAAGCTTCTTTGTTCACCAGTGGGAGTGGGGAGCACTGAGCAGCCTATTTGTCCCTAAAGGAGTGGTTCCAGCCCAGCAACTTGTAGTTTATTGGCCGTTTTGGGCCATTTCCTAGCTCTTTCTAACCCTTTGCTATAAAGCCCGCTTTAGTGTGTTTTTGCGCTTGTATATGACTCAGCACAGCTCCTCTTGGTGTCCTGCAGAGTTCTACAAGCCGCAGAGAGTGGAAGAGTGACTTTCCATTGATTTATAAGTATTTTTCTGGCTTTCTATTTTTCGACTGCTGTATTTCGAATGTATTTCGCCTAAAAGCATATTTGTATTACTTAACTATCTTTGAAAGTTGTTTTACTTTATTTCTGTTTGCTTCTGAACTGTTTTGGGCTTGTTGGCTGTTGGTGAAGCACCCGCCAAAAGGAGGAAACGCTGAGAGAAAAAAGGAGCCACTTTTGAGATTTTAAGTATTTTGCTTCAGATTATTTGTTAAGTTTTTCTGCATTGCCGCCTACTTTTGAGCATTTTCTGGCTTGTTAAACTTGATTTCTGTGTTGGTAACTGTATTTAGAGCACAACCTAGAGCTGATTACTGAATTTTCTGCCTGCACTTATTTTTAAAATCGTTTTTTTCTTAAAACATGCATTTTATCTGTCTCTGGCCTAGCACTCAAGTGTGGGGTCATTTACTGCACTGTTCTAACTTGTTGATACTTGTGAACCTCTGCTTTCCTTGAAAAAAACAAAAAAAAAAACAAAAAAATCTTGCTTTTTTCCCACTTTTCTGAGATTTAAAAAAGTTCAGTTACAGATTTGCTGTTCTTTACGGTTTGTAAGTTTCTTGGAGGCCATTGTTTGCTTGGGCTAAAGGGAAGTCTCTGTGTTCATCAGTGGCAGTGATAAACATTGGGCAGCCTGCCTGCTCCTTTGGGAGTGGTTACTGCCTTCAAACTGTAGTTTTATTGCCCATTTTGGGTCAATTCCTAACTCCTTGATCTCCCTCTCTTAAAACCCTCTTTTGCGTGGTTTTGCGCATTTTTGCACATAGCGCAACATCGGGCAGTGCCGCTTAATTGGGTTTAAAAACTATTCCTGGCTCCACAAAGTCTGCTCTTAACTTTTTCCCTTAGAACTGCTTTATCTCTCAAATTAAACACCATATTCTCATTCTAAGGCCCCTCACTGGTCCAAATAAGTAATTTTACAAGTTAGCACTAATAAACCATAAGCACTACTTACTCTTATACTCTCTACGATTACCTTGTCCCCTATTGGTCCGTTTTAATTCAGTTCCCTATATTACTCTAGCATGTCCAAAGGTCAGTCAATGGTTTCCTCTCCAGTCCAGCTGGTGAATCTGGGAATTTTGAGGCAATGTTACAACTGTCTCATGTACACGGACAACCCTCTCCTCCTCCAAACAGGTTCAAATATATGTGAGAGATGCAACCATATAGCCAAACTGGAGGGTGAGCTCTCTCATCTCAAAACTGATGTAACCAGTCAGGAGGAGAAGATAACCTCACACAACACAATTCCAGTATCACATAGTCCCACCACAACAGCGAACCAAACACATAAAAACACAAAAACATAATCGGAGGCTCTAAATAAAAATCTACCTAAGCAACAGAGACCTCCAAAGCAGACATCCAAGCAAACGCTACCCCAAAATAAAACACGTACAACATATAGCACACAAAGTCAGTGTGCCAAGCAGTCACAGCCCTTAAGGCTGAATAACACACCTGATACTCTTGTAATAGGTGACTCTATTGTCAGACATACTGACGTCCCGCTCACCAGGCTGAATAAAGAGAAGGTCACAGTGAGCTGCCTGTCGGCCGCTAGGATCCGCCACATAACGCAAGCACTCAGGTCACTCCAAAGCAAATACAAATATGACTCAGTCATTGTACATGCTGGCATGAATGACCTGAGACGTACCTCCCTCAACTACATGAAAAGAGACATATATGACCCTGATCTTGAGTAGCATCTTACCCTCACCTAGAATGATGCCGCAGTATAAAGACAAAATGATTGATTTTAACAATTGGCTAAAATTTTGGTGTCATTCAAAGGGGATCCAGTGTCTGTCAGCCTGGGATGACATGCTCGACAAGCCACGTTGCTTCGCTAGGGATGGCTTGCACTTGTCACCCCTGGGCTTTTGGATATTGGCAAAGGCTCTTGCCACCCCCATAGTGCCTTTTTTAGGCAAGGCTCAAAAGTCAGACCCACCTCCATAGACAGCACAAGGAACAAGAAACTAAGGGTAATGCTGCTAAAAGCCAGATGTCTTAACCTCAAGATGCATGCACTCGAAGCTCTCCTCAGTATGGAGAACATTGATATCTGTGCAGTGACAGAAACCTGGTTCAAGGCTCCAGAGAGCTCCCCAGCACTACCAGGATATGCCTCATATCATGCTTTTCGGCCCCAAAACCCAAACCGAACCACAAAAGTAGGGGGAGTTTCCATATTTATCAAGGATATCCACACCTCCAGGTTAGTAGCATTGCACGAAGTATCGGAGACCATCCATGTGCAACTGACAGTAGGCAAGACTGCTTTTCAGTTTATAGCATCCTACAGACCATCCTCTCAAAGTCAGGAATCCCACTCAGCTTTCCTGAAAACATTGGAGAACATGAACATCTCTCCGAACACCATTATATTGGGTGACTTCAACTACCCAAACATAGACTGGGAGCATTACTCAAGCCCCAGCACCTTAGCCCGAAGGTTCCTGGAATTTATAAACTCAAATTCTATGGAACAACTAGACACCACTCCCACAAGAGGGGAAAACATACTAGACCTGATCATTACCAACATGGGGACTCTATGCTCCATACCAGAAGTATAACCATCATTGGTAAGATCAGACCATAAATTAATCTCACTGGATATCCACATCCCGACCCCCCCTCAGCCCAGAAAATCTCAGTGAAAAACTTCTCAAAAGCGAACTTCACACTTCTCAAAACTGAAGTGGAATCCTTCAAGGCCCCACGGCCAGTGGAAACTACGGCCCAAACTGCAGAATCCTATATAAACGCATTCTACAAACATCTCCAGGAATGCATGGATCATGCTATCCCAAACAAAATCAAGACCCAATCATCCAAAGGCAGGCGTCCAGTCTGGCGGACCCCAGCCATAAATAAACTGTACAACAGAAGGAGGAAGCTACTACATGATAGAGCAAAATCCCTAAAAGAAAGGCATCTCTGATCAGTACTAGCAAAAAATTACGATCCCTCATAAAATCCTCCAAGGCCAGCTTCGAGAGAAAAATTGCACAGGACACTAAAGACAATCATAAGGCTTTTTTCAGTTATGTTAGGAACCTGGGATGCAACTCCCAGACTTGTTCTGAGTTGATTCTAAGCAACAAAAAATACACTGAACCCACAGACATCGCCAATATCCTGGCAGACAGGTTCAGTGCAAACTTCTCCACCCAAAAGAGCAAGTATCTATCCCGGCAGAGTGCAGCCTCCCAAACATCTCTGATGCTCAGGTGAAGGCCGCTCTCTCCAAAGCAAAAAACACTGCTTCCATGGGACCAGATGGCATCCCGGGTTGCGTCCTACATGAACTCCAAGAATAACTAATCCCACAAGTAAAACTGCTGTACAATCTCAGCCTCACTACAGGATATGTGACCAAAGAATGGCGTACAGCAACAGTGGTCCCACTCCACAAAGGTGGCGCCTCTGCGGACCCTGGAAACTATCGCCCCATAAGCCTGACTAGCCTAGTCTGCAAGGCTATGGAGAGGATCATCATGGAACTCATAAACAAAGACATTGGGAACCTACAGACACTAGATCCTACCCAATTTGACTTCATCAAGGGCAGATCCTGCCTTTTGAAACTGGTTGACTTCTTCGAAACAGTCACCAAGGCCATAGATGAAGGGAAGGTAGTCCACACAGCCTATCTGGACCTCGCAAAGGCATTTGACACAATACCACACTCGGGCATCATAGATAAACTATCCAGCCTAAATATAAACCCCTATGTCACAAGATGAGTCAGAGTTGCTGGAGCCATGTCAGACTTGAAACCGGTCACAAAAGGGGTCCCACAAGGTTCTGTCCTGGGACCTCTCTTGTTCGGTATTTACTTTTCTGAGGTACAGGTCAACGTGGGAGGACTATGGCTCACCAAGTTTGCAGATGACTGCAAACTGGGCACCATAATCAACTCTCTAGCTGACACAAACATCCTTCCAAAAGGTCTCGCAGAGATGGATAACTGGTGCCAGAGCCATGGTCTAAAGCTAAATGCCAAAAAGTGTATAGTCATACCCTTTGGCAAAAACAATGTGCCCACAAATTACCACATAGGTGGTAACCCATTAAGTACAGAGAAAATAATTAGGGATCTGGGGACCCAAGTTGATAGCAATCTCTCCTTTGACAACCACATTGCCAAAGTGGTTAGAAAGACCTTCTACATAGCCCACCTCATCATGAAAGGATTCACATCTAGATCAAGAGAGGTAATCGTGCCCCTTTATTCATCCATCATCAGGCCCATCATAGAATACAATGCCCCCTTTGGGATGTACCTTACCCGACGCCTGCAGCAATTAGAAAGACCCCAAAAGTACCTCACCAGGAGGATCAAGGAACTCAAACAGATGCCATATGCTGCTCGGTTAAAAAAACTCCAGCTCTACTCAGTTGCATACTGCCTACTTCAAGGCGATCTATGCCTGACATATAAAGCTATGTCCAACCCTGAATTAATGGACATGTTCCACCTCAGTAAATCTAAATCCCTTAATGCCACACACTCGAGGGACCTGAACCTCAGCACAGAAATAAATAGAACATGCTGGAGGGACAGATTCATAACCCAGAGGCTCCCTTCACTCTGGAATAGAATTCAAATTCATGTTAGGCAGAGCACCTCACTGACTCTCTTCAAGAACAATCTTGATGAGTGGATGGGGGATAGTAGGTTTGTCCCGGGGATTACTTCCATGTCACTATTAGACAGAGGCACAGTAAACTAAACTTTAAAAAGGGCACAGTATACTCAAATCAAGGGGTGGCATAAGCCAAACACAATTGGGCTAGGCTTATAAATGCCCCAGGGCAGATAGCCTAGTATGAACCTATGAACCTATGAACCTATTAATGAAGTTTTGCCCAGGAAGAACTCTTTGCACTGCCCCTTAATATTAATGAAGTTTTGCCCAGGATGAACTCTTTTAACTGCTCCTTCATATTAATGAAGTTTTACCCAGGATGAACTCTTCTTATGGCCCCTTAATATTAATGAAGTTATGCCCAGGATGAACTCTTCGCACTGCCCCTTAATATTAATAAAGTTTTGCCCAGGATAATCTCATCTCACTGCCCCTTAATATTGATGAAGTTCTGCCCAGGATAAACTGTTCACACTGCACCTTAATATAAATGAAGTATTGCCAGGATGAACTCTTAACATTGCCTCTTAATATTAATGAAGTTTTGCCCAGGAAGAATTCTTACTGTCCCTTAATATAAATGAAGTATTGCCAGGATGAACTCATCTCTCTTCCCCTATATATTAATGAAGTTTTGCCCAGGATAAACTATTCTCACTGCCCCTTAATATTAATGAAGTTTTGCCCAAGATGAGCTCATCTCACTGCCATGTAATAATAATGAACTTTTGCCCAGTATGAACTCTTCTCACTACCCCTTAATATTAATTAGGTTTTGCCCAGGATGAAGTCTTCGTACTGCCCCTTAATATTAATGAAGTTTTGCCACGATGAACTCTTTGCCCTGCCCCTTAATATTAATGAAGTTTTGCCCAGGATGAACTCTTCACACTGCTATTTAATATTAATGAAGTTTTGACCAGGATTAACTCTTTGCACTGCCCCATAATATTAATGAAGTTTTGCCCAGGATGAACTCATCTCACTGCCCCTTTATATTAATGAAGTTTTGCCCAAGATGACCTCTTCTCACTGCCCCTTAATATTAATGAAGTTTTGCCCAGGATGAACTGTTTGAACTTTTCCTTAATATTAATGAAGTTTTGCCCAGGATGAAATCTTCGCAATGCCCCATAATATTAATGAAGTCTTCTTCAGGATGAACTTTTCTCACTGCCCCTTAATATTAATGAAGTTTTGCCCAGAATGACCTCTTCTCAATGCCCCTATATTTTTTTGAAGTTTTGCCCAGGATGAACCCATCTCACTGCCCCTCAATATTATTATGTTTTGCCCAGGATGAACTCATCTCACTACCCCTTAATATGAATGAAGGTTTCCAAGGATGAACTCTTCTCACTTTTGCCCAGTATGAACTCTTTGCACTGCTGCTTAATATTAATTAAGTTTTGCCCAAGGTGAACTCATCTCACTGCCACTTAATATTAATGAAGTTTTGCCCGGGATGAACTCTTCTCAATGCCCCTTAATATTATTGACGTTTTGCCCAGGATGAACTCTTCGCATTGCTCCTTAATATTAATGAAGTCTTTCTCAGGATGAACTCTTCGCACTGTTCCTTAAACTTAATGAAATTTTGCCCAGAATGAACTCTTTAACTGCCCCTTAATATTAATGAAGTTTTACCCAGGATGAACTCTTCTTACTCCCCCTTAATATTAATGAAATTTTGTACAGGATGAACTCATCTCACTGCCCCTCAATATTTAATGAAGTTTTTGCCCAGGATGAACTCTTCTCACTGCCCCTTAATATTAATGAAGTTTTGCCCAGGAAGAACTCATCTCACTGCCCCTTAATATTAATGAAGTTTTGCCCAGGATGAATTCTTCGCACTGCCCCTTAATATTAATGAAGGTTTGCCCAGGATGAACTCATCTCACTGCCCCTTAATATTAATGTAGTTTTGCCCTGGATGAAGTCTTTGTACTGCCCTTTAATATTAGTGAAGTTTTGCCATAATTAACTCTTCACTCTGCCCCTTAATGTTAATGAAGTTTTGCCCAGGATGAACTCTTCACACTGCCCCTTAATATTAATGAAGTTTTGCCAAGGATGAACTCTTCGCACTGTCCCTTAACCTTAATGAAGATTTACCCAGCATGAACTTTTCTCACTGCCCATAATTATTAATGAAGTTTTGCCAAGGGTGAACTCTTCTCACTGCCCCTTAATATTAATGAAGTTTTCCCAGGATGAACTCTTCTCACTGCCCCTTAATATTAATGAAGTTTTGCCAAGGATGAACTCTTCGCACTGCCACTAAATATTAAGAAAATTTTGCCTAGGATGGACTCTTCGCACTGCCTCATCTTATTAATGAAGTTTGGCCCAGGATGAACTTTTTTCACTGCCACTTAATATTAATGAAGTTTTGCCCAGGATGAAATCTTTGCACTGATCCTTAATATTAATGTAGTTTGCACAGGATGAACTCTTCTCACAGATCTATAACATTAATGAAGTTTTGCCCAGGATAAACTCTTCGCACTGCCTGTTAAAATAATTTAGTTTTGCCCAGGATGAACTCATCTCACTACCCTAAATATTCATAAAGTTTTGCACAAGATGAACTCTTCACATTGCCACTTAATATTAATGAAGTTTTGCCCAGGATTAACCCTTCTCACTGCCCCTTAATATTAATGAAGTTTTGCCCAGGATTAACCCTTCTCACTGCCCCTTAATATTAATGAAGTTTTGCCCAGGATGAATTCATCTCACTGCCCCTTAATATTAAAGAAGTTTTGCCCAGGATGAACTCTTCGCACTGCCCCTTAATATTAATGAAATTTTTCCCAAGATGCACTCTTCTCACTGCCACTTAATATTAATGAAGTTTTTCTCAGGAAGAACCCTTCTCACTGCCCTTTAATATTTTTCAAGTTTTGCCCAGGATTAACTCTTTGCACTCCCCCTTAATATAAAAGAACTTTTGCCTAGGATGAGCTCCTCGCACTGCACAGTAATATTAATGACATTTCACCCAGGATGAACTTTTCACACTGCCCCTTAATATTAATGAAGTCTTGCCCAGGAGGAACTCTTTAACTGCCCCTTAATATTAATGAAGTTTTACCCAGGATGAACTCTTCTTACTCCGCATTAATATTAATGAAATTTTGTACAGGATGAACTCATCTCACTGCCCCTCAATATTTAATGAAGTTTTGCCCAGGATGAACTCTTCTCACTGCCCCTTAATATTAATGAAGTTTTGCCCAGGATGAACTCTTAGCACTGCCCATTAATATTAAGGAAGTTTTGCCCAGGATGAACTCTTCTCACTGCCCCTTAATATTAATGAAGTTTTGCCCAGGATGAATTCTTCGCACTGCCCCTTAATATTAATGAAGTTTTGCCCAGGATGAACTCATCTCACTGCCCCTTAATATTAATGTAGTTTTGCCCCGGATGAAGTCTTCATACTGCCCCTTAATATTAGTGAAGTTTTGCCACGATTAACTCTTCACCCTGCCCCTTAATGTTAATGAAGTTTTGCCCAGGATGAACTTTTCGAGCTTCCCCTTAATATTAACGAAGTTTCACCCAGGATGAACTCTTCATACTGCCCCTTAATATTAATGATGTCTTGCCCAGGAGGAACTCTTTGCAATGCCCCTTAATATTAATGAATCTTGCCCAGGATGAACTCTTCTCACTGCCCCATATTATTAATGAAGTTTTGCCCAGGATGAGCTCATCTCACTGCCTTTTTATATTAATGAAGTTTTGCCCAGGATGAACTCTTCTCACTGCCCCTTAATATTAATGAAGTTTTGCCCAGGATGAACTTTTCGAGCTTCCCCTTAATATTAACGAAGATTCACCCAGGTTGAACTCTTCACACTGCCCCTTAATATTAATGATGTCTTGCCCAGGAGGAACTCTTAGCAATGCCCCTTAATATTAATGAATCTTGCCCAGGATGAACTCTTCTCAATGCCCCTTAATATTATTGAAGTTTTTGCCCAGGATGAACTCTTCACACTGCCTGTTAATAAAAACTTAGCTTTGCCCAGGATGAACTTATCTCACTGCCCCTTAATATTAATGAAGTTATGCCCAGGATAAACTCTTCACATTGCCACTTAATATTAATGAAGTTTTGCCCAGGATTAACCCTTCTAACTGCCCCTTAAGATTAATGACGTTTTCCCAGGATGAACACTTCTCACTGTCCATTCATATTAATGAAGGTTTGCCCAGGATGAACTGTTTTCACTGCCCCTTAATATTAGTAAAGTTTTTCCCAGGATTAACTCTTCAAACTCCCCCTTAATATAAAAGAAGTTTTGCCCAGAATGAACTCCTCACACTGCTATTTAATATTAATAAAGTTTTGCCCAGGATTAACTCTTCGCACTACCCCATAATATTAATAAAGTTTTGCCCAGGATGAACTCATCATATCTGCCCCTTTGTATTAATGAAGTTTTGCCCAGGATGAACTCTTCTCACTGCCCCTTAATATTAATGAAGTTTTGTCCAGGATGAACTCATCTCACTGCCTTTTAAAATTAATGAAGTTTTGTCCGGGATGCACTCATCTCACTGCCTCTTAATATTAATGAAGATTTCCCAAGATTAACTCTTTGCACTGTCCCTTAATATTAACGAAGTTTTGCCTAGGATGAACTCTTCTCACTGCCTCTTAATATTAATGACATTTTACCCAGTATGAAACCTTCACACTGCCCCTTAATATTAATGAAGTCTTGCCCAGGAGGAACTCTTTGCAATGCCCCTTAATATTAATGAAGTCTTTCTCAGGATGAACTCTTTGCACTGTTCCTTAAACTTAATGAAGTTTTGCCCAGAATGATCTCTTTAACTGCCCCTTAATATTAATGAAGTTTTACCCAGGATGAACTCTTCTTACTCCCCCTTAATATTAATGAAATTTTGTACAGGATGAACTCATCTCACTGCCCCTCAATATTTAATGAAGTTTTTGCCCAGGATGAACTCTTCTCACTGCCCCTTAATATTAATGAAGTTTTGCCCAGGATGAACTCTTAGCACTGCCCATTAATATTAAGGAAGTTTTGCCCAGGATGAACTCTTCTCACTGCCCCTTAATATTAATGAAGTTTTGCCCAGGATGAATTCTTCGCACTGCCCCTTAATATTAATGTTTTGCCCAGGATGAACTCATCTCACTGCCCCTTAATATTAATGTAGTTTTGCCCTGGATGAAGTCTTCGTACTGCCCCTTAATATTAGTGAAGTTTTGCCATAATTAACTCTTCACCCTGCCCCTTAATGTTAATGAAGTTTTGCCCAGGATGAACTCTTCACACTGCTATTTAATATTAATGAAGTTTTGCCCAGGATTCACTCTTCCCACTGCCCCATATTATTAATGAAGTTTTGCCCAGGATGAACTCATCTCACTGCCCCTTTATATTAATGAAGTTTTGCCCAGGATGAACTCTTCTCACTGCCCCTTAATATTAATGAAGTTTTGCCCAGGATGAACTCTTCGGACTACCCCTTAATATTAACGAAGTTTCACCCAGGATGAACTCTTCGCACTGCCCCTTAATATTAATGAAGTCTTGCCCAGGATGAACTCTTTGCAATGCCCCTTAATATTAATGAATATTGCCCAGGATGAACTCTTCTCACTGCCCCATAATATTAATGAAGTTTTGCCCAGGATGAACTCATCTCACTGCCCCTTTATATTAATGAAGTTTTGCCCAGGATGAACTCTTCTCACTGCCCCTTAATATTAATGAAGTTTTGCCCAGGATGAACTTTTCAAGCTTCCCCTTAATATTAACGAAGTTTCACCCAGGATGAACTCTTCACACTGCCCCTTAATATTAATGATGTCTTGCCCAGGAGGAACTCTTAGCAATGCCCCTTAATATTAATGAATCTTGCCCAGGATGAACTCTTCTCAATGCCCCTTAATATTATTGAAGTTTTTGCCCAGGATGAACTCTTCACACTGCCTGTTAATAAAAACTTAGCTTTGCCCAGGATGAACTTATCTCACTGCCCCTTAATATTAATGAAGTTATGCCCAGGATAAACTCTTCGCATTGCCACTTAATATTAATGAAGTTTTGCCAAGGATTAACCCTTCTAACTGCCCCTTAAGATGAATGACGTTTTCCCAGGATGAACACTTCTCACTGTCCATTCATATTAATGAAGTTTTGCCCAGGATGAACTGTTTTCACTGCCCCTTAATATTAGTAAAGTTTTGCCCAGGATTAACTCTTCAAACTCCCCCTTAATATAAAAGAAGTTTTGCCCAGAATGAACTCTTCACACTGCTATTTAATATTAATGAAGTTTTGCCCAGGATTAACTCTTCGCACTACCCCATAATATTAATAAAATTTTGCCCAGGATGAACTCATCATATCTGCCCCTTTGTATTAATGAAGTTTTGCCCAGGATGAACTCTTCTCACTGCCCCTTAATATTAATGAAGTTTTGCCCAGGATGAACTCATCTCACTGCCTTTTAATATTAATGAAGTTTTGTCCAGGATGCACTCATCTCACTGCCTCTTAATATTAATGAAGATTTCCCAGGATTAACTCTTTGCACTGTCCCTTAATATTAATGAAGTTTTGCCTAGGATGAACTCTTCTCACTGCCTCTTAATATTAATGACATTTTACCCAGTATGAAACCTTCACACTGCCCCTTAATATTAATGACATTTTGCCTAGATAAACTCTTCGTACTGCCCCTTAGTATTAATGAAGTTTTGCCAGGATGAACTCTTCTCACTGCCCCTTAATACTAATGAAGCTTTGCCCAGGATGAACTCTTCGCATTGCCACTTAATATTAATGAGGTTTTGCCCAGGATGAAGTCATCTTACTGCCCCTTAATATTAATGAAGTTTTGACCAGGATGAACTCTTCGCACTGCCCCTTAATATTAATGAAATTTTGCCCAGGATGAACTCTTCTCAATGCCCCTTAATATTAATGAGGTTTTGTCCTTGAAAAACCCTTCTCAATGCCCCTTAATATTATTGAAGTTTTGCCAAGGAAGAACTTCTCTCAATGCCCCCTAATATTAATGAAGTTTTTCCCGGGATGAACTCTTCACACTGCCTGTTAATATTAATTCAGTTTTGCACAGGATGAACTCATCTCACTGCCACTTATTATTCATAAAGTTTTGCCCAAGATGAACTCTTCACATTGCCACTTAATATTAATGAAGTTTTGTCCAGGATTAACCCTTCTCAATGCCCCTTAATGCTAATGAAGTTTTGCCCAGGATGAACTCATCTCACTGCCCTTAATATTAAAGAAGTTTGCCCAGGCTGAACTCTTCGTACTGCCCCTTAATATTAATGTAAGTTTTCCCAGGATGTCCTTTTCTCACTGCCACTTAATATTAATGAAGTTTTGCCCAGGATGAACACTTCTCACTGCCCCTTAATATTGATGTAATTTTGCCCGGGATGAATTCTTTGTACTGCCCCTTAATATTAGTGAAGTTTTGCCACAATGAATTCTTCACCCTGTCCCTTAATATTAATGAAGTTTTGCCCAGGATGAACTCTTCACACTGCTATTTAGTATTAATGAAGTTTTGCCCAGGATTAACTCTTCACACTGCCCCTTAATATTAATGAAGTTTTGCCAGGAAGAACTCATCTCACTGCCCCTTTATATTAATGAGGTTTTGCCCAGGATGAACTCTTCTCACTGCCCCTTAATATTAATGAGGTTTTGCCCAGGATGAACTTTTCAAATTTCCCCTTAATATTAACAAAGTTTCACCTAGGATGAACTCTTCTCACTGCCCCTTAATATTAATGAAGTTTTGCCCAGGATTAACTCTTCACACTGCCCCTTAATATTAATGAAGTTTTGCCAGGAAGAACTCTTTGCACTGCCCCTTAATATTAATGAAGTTTTGCCCTGGATGAACTCGTCACACTGATCCTTTATATTAATGAAGTTTTGCACAGGATGAACTCTTCACACTGCTCTTTAATATTAATGAAGTTTGCCCAGAATGAACTCTTTTAACTGCCCCTTCATTTTAATGAAGTTTTACCCAGGATGAACTCTTCTTACTGCCCCTTAATATTAATGAAGTTTTGCCCAGGATGTACACTTTGAACTGCCCCTTAATATTAATAAAGTTTTTCCCAGGATGAACTCATCTCACTGTCCCTTAATATTAATGAAGTTCTGCCCAGGATAAACTGTTCAAAATGCACCCTAATATAAATGAAGTATTGCCCGGATGAACTCTTAACACTGCCCCTTAATATTAATTAAGTTTTTCCCAAGATGAAGTCTTCGTACTGCCCCTTAATATTAATGAAGTTTTGCCACGATGAACTCTTTGCCCTGCTCCTTAATATTAATGAAGTTTTGTCCTTGATGAACTCTTCACTCTGCTGTTTAATAATAATGAAGTTTTGAAAAGGATTAACTCTTTGCACTGCCCCATAATATTAATGAAGTTTTGCCCAGGATGAACTCATCTCACTGCCCCTTTATATTAATGAAGTTTTGCTCAAGATGACCTCTTCTCACTGCCCCTTAATATTAATGAAGTTTTGCCCAGGATGAACTGTTTGAACTTCCCCTTAATATTAATGAAGTTTTGCCCAGGATGAACTCTTTGCAATGCCCCTTAATGAAGTCTTGTTCAGGATGAACTTTTCTCACTGCCCCTTAATATTAATGAAGTTTTGCCCAGGATGACCTCTTTGCAATGCCCCTTAATATTATTGAAGTTTTGCCCAGGATGAACCCTTCTCACTGCCCCTTAATATTATTATGTTTTGCCCAGGATGAACTCATCTCACTACCCCTTAATATGAATGAAGGTTTCCCAGGATGAACTCTTCTCACTTTTGCCCAGTATGAACTCTTTGCACTGCCACTTAATATTAATGACATTTTGCCCAAAGTGAACTCATCTCACTGCCACTTAATATTAATGAAGTTTTGCCCAGGAAGAACTCATCTCACTGCCCCTTAATATTAATGAAGTTTTGCCCAGGATGAACTCTTTGCACTGCCCATTAATATTAAGGAAGTTTTGCCCAGGATTAACTCGTCACACTGGCCCTAATATAAATGAAGTTTTGCCCAGGATAAACTCTTCTCACTTCCCCTTTATATTAATGTAGTTTTGCCCAGGATGAATTATTCGCACTGCCCATTAATATTAATGAAGTTTTGCCCAGGATGAACTCCACGCATTGCCCTTAATATTAATGAAGTCTTTCTCAGGATGAACTCTTCGCACTGTTCCTTAAACTTAATGAAGTTTTGCCCAGGATGAACTCTTCGCATTGCCCCTTAATATTAATGAAGCCTTTCTCAGGATGAACTCCTCGCACTGTTCCTTAAACTTAATGAAGTTTTGCCCAGAATGAACTCTTTAACTGCCCCTTAATATTAATGAAGTTTTACCCAGGATGAACTCTTCTTACTCGCCGTTAATTTTAAAGAAATTTTGTACAGGATGAACTCATCTCACTGCCCCTCAATATTTAATGAAGTTTTTGCACAGGATGAACTATTCTCACTGCCCTTTAATATTAATGAAGTTTTGCCAAGGAAGAACTCATCTCACTGCCCCTTAATATTAATGAAGTTTTGCCCAGGATGAACTCTTTACACTGTCCATTAATATTAAGGAAGTTTTGCCCAGGATTAACTCTTCACACTGGCCCTAATATAAATGAAGTTTTGCCCAGGATGAACTCATCTCACTGCCCCTTAATATTAATGTAGTTTTGCCCCGGATGAAGTCTTCATACTGCCCCTTAATATTAGTGAAGTTTTGCCATGATTAACTCTTCACCCTGCCCTTAATATTAATGAAGTTTTGCCCAGAATGAAATCTTCACACTGCTAGTTAATATTAATGAAGTTTTACCCAGGATTAACTCTTCACACTGCCCCATAATATTAATGAAGTTTTGCCAGGATGAACTCATCTCAAGGCCCCTTTATATGAATGAAGTTTTGCCCAGGATGAACTCTTCTCACTGCCCCTTAATTTTAATGAAGTTTCACCCAGGATGAACTCTTCACACTGCCCCTTAATATTAATGAAGTCTTGCCCAGGAGGAACTCTTTGCAATGCCCCTTAATATTAATGAAGGCTTGCCCAGGATGAACTCTTCTCACTGCCCCTTAATATTAATGAAGTTTTGCCCAGGATGAGCTCTTCTCAATGCCCCTTAATATTATTGAAGTTTTGTCCAGGATGAAGTATTATTACTGCCCCTTAATATTAATGAAGTTTTGCCCAGGATAAACTCTTCTCACTTCCCCTTTATATTAATGTAGTTTTGCCCAGGATGAATTCTTCGCACTGCCCATTAATATTAATGAAGTTTTGCCCAGGATGAACTCCACGCATTGCCCTTAATATTAATGAAGTCTTTCTCAGGATGAACTCTTTGCACTGTTCCTTAAACTTAATGAAGTTTTGCCCAGGATGAACTCTTCGCATTGCCCCTTAATATTAATGAAGCCTTTCTCAGGATGAACTCCTCGCACTGTTCCTTAAACTTAATGAAGTTTTGCCCAGAATGAACTCTTTAACTGCCCCTTAATATTAATGAAGTTTTACCCAGGATGAACTCTTCTTACTCTCCGTTAATTTTAAAGAAATTTTGTACAGGATGAACTCATCTCACTGCCCCTCAATATTTAATGAAGTTTTTGCACAGGATGAACTATTCTCACTGCCCTTTAATATTAATGAAGTTTTGCCAAGGAAGAACTCATCTCACTGCCCCTTAATATTAATGAAGTTTTGCCCAGGATGAACTCTTTGCACTGCCCATTAATATTAAGGAAGTTTTGCCCAGGATTAACTCTTCACACTGGCCCTAATATAAATGAAGTTTTGCCCAGGATGAACTCATCTCGCTGCCCCTTAATATTAATGTAGTTTTGCCCCGGATGAAGTCTTCATACTGCCCCTTAATATTAGTGAAGTTTTGCCATGATTAACTCTTCACCCTGCCCTTAATATTAATGAAGTTTTGCCCAGAATGAAATCTTCACACTGCTAGTTAATATTAATGAAGTTTTACCCAGGATTAACTCTTCACACTGCCCCATAATATTAATGAAGTTTTGCCAGGATGAACTCATCTCAAGGCCCCTTTATATGAATGAAGTTTTGCCCAGGATGAACTCTTCTCACTGCCCCTTAATTTTAATGAAGTTTCACCCAGGATGAACTCTTCACACTGCCCCTTAATATTAATGAAGTCTTGCCCAGGATGAACTCTTTGCAATGCCCCTTAATATTAATGAAGTCTTGCCCAGGATGAACTCTTCTCACTGCCCCTTAATATTAATGAAGTTTTGCCCAGGATGAGCTCTTCTCAATGCCCCTTAATATTATTGAAGTTTTGTCCAGGATGAAGTATTATTACTGCCCCTTAATATTAATGAAGTTTTGCCCAGGAAGAACTCTTTTCACCGCCCCTTAATATTAATGAAGTTTTGCCCAGGATGAACTCTTCATACTGCCTGTTAATATTAATTCAGTTTTGCACAGGATGAACTCATCTCACTGCCTCTTATTATTCATAAAGCTTTGCCCAAGATGAACTCTTCACATTGCCACTTAATATTAATGAAGTTTTGTCCATGATTAACCCTTCTCAATGCCCCTTAATGCTAATGAAGTTTTGCCCAGGATGAACTCATCTCACTGCCCCTTAATATTAAAGAAGTTTGCCCAGGCTGAACTCTTCGTACTGCCCCTTAATATTAATGTAAGTTTTCCCAGGATGCACTTTTCTCACTGCCACTTAATATTAATGAAGTTTTGCCCAGGATGAACACTTCTCACTGCCCCTTAATATTGATGTAGTTTTGCCCGGGATGAAGTCTTCATACTGCCCCTTAATATTAGTGACGTTTTGCCACAATTAACTCTTCACCCGGTTCTTAATATTAATGATGTTTTGCCCAGGATGAACTCTTCACACTGCTATTTAATATTAATGAAGTTTCACCTAGGATGAACTCTTCTCACTGCCCCTTAATATTATTGAAGTTTTGCCTAGGAAGAACTATTCTCACTGCCCCTTAATATTAATGAAGTTTGCCCAGGGAGAACTCTTTGCACTGCCCCTTAATATAAATAAAGTTTTGCCCAGGATGAACTCGTCACACTGATCCTTAATATTAATGAAGTTTTGCACAGGATGAACTCTTCTCACTGTTCTATAATATTAGTGAAGTTTGCCCAGAATGAACTCTTTTAACTGCCCATTCATATTAATGAAGTTTTACCCAGGATGAACTCTTCTTACTGCCCCTTAATATTAATGAAGTTTTGCCCAGGATGTACACTTTGAACTGCCCCTTAATATTAATAAAGTTTTTCCCAGGATGAACTCATCTCACTGTCCCTTAATATTAATGAAGTTCTGCCCAGGATAAACTGTTCAAAATGCACCCTAATATAAATGAAGTATTGCCCGGATGAACTCTTAACACTGCCCCTTAATATTAATTAAGTTTTTCCCAAGATGAAGTCTTCGTACTGCCCCTTAATATTAATGAAGTTTTGCCACGATGAACTCTTTGCCCTGCTCCTTAATATTAATGAAGTTTTGTCCTTGATGAACTCTTCACTCTGCTGTTTAATAATAATGAAGTTTTGAACAGGATTAACTCTTTGCACTGCCCCATAATATTAATGAAGTTTTGCCCAGGATGAACTCATCTCACTGCCCCTTTATATTAATGAAGTTTTGCCCAAGATGACCTCTTCTCACTGCCCCTTAATATTAATGAAGTTTTGCCCAGGATGAACTCTTCGCAATGCCCCTTAATGAAGTCTTGTTCAGGATGAACTTTTCTCACTGCCCCTTAATATTAATGAAGTTTTGCCCAGGATTAACTCTTTGCAATGCCCCTTAATATTATTGAAGTTTTGCTCAGGATGAACCCTTCTCACTGCCCCTTAATATTATTATGTTTTGCCCAGGATGAACTCATCTCACTACCCCTTAATATGAATGAAGGTTTCCCAGGATGAACTCTTCTCACTTTTGCCCAGTATGAACTCTTTGCACTGCCACTTAATATTAATGACATTTTGCCCAAAGTGAACTCATCTCACTGCCACTTATTATTAATGAAGTTTTGCCCAGGATGAACTCTTCTCACTGCCCCTTAATATTAATGAAGTTTTGCCCAGGAAGAACTCATCTCACTGCCAATTAATATTAATGAAGTTCTGCACAGGATGAACTCTTTGCACTGGCCATTAATATTAAGGAAGTTTTGCCCAGGATTAACTCATCACACTGGCCCTAATATAAATGAAGTTTTGCCCAGGATAAACTCTTCTCACTTCCCCTTAATATTAATGTAGTTTTGCCCAGGATGAATTCTTCGCACTGCCCATTAATATTAATGAAGTTTTGCCCAGGATGAACTCCACGCATTGCCCTTAATATTAATGAAGTCTTTCTCAGGATGAACTCTTCTCACTGTTCCTTAAACTTAATGAAGTTTTGCCCAGGATGAACTCTTCGCATTGCCCCTTAATATTAATGAAGCCTTTCTCAGGATGAACTCCTCACACTGTTCCTTAAACTTAATGAAGTTTTGCCCAGAATGAACTCTTTAACTGCCCCTTAATATTAATGAAGTTTTACCCAGGATGAACTCTTCTTACTCCCCGTTCATTTTAAAGAAATTTTGTACAGGATGAACTCATCTCACTGCCCCTCAATATTTAATGAAGTTTTTGCACAGGATGAACTATTCTCACTGCCCCTTAATATTAATGAAGTTTTGCCAAGGAAGAACTCATCTCACTGCCCCTTAATATTAATGAAGTTTTGCCCAGGATTAACTCTTCACACTGGCCCTAATATAAATGAAGTTTTGCCCAGGATGAACTCATCTCACTGCCCCTTAATATTAATGTAGTTTTGCCCCGGATGAAGTCTTCATACTTCCCCTTAATATTAGTGAAGTTTTGCCATGATTAACTCTTCACTCTGCCCTTAATATTAATGAAGTTTTGCCCAGAATGAAATCTTCACACTGCTATTTAATATTAATGAAGTTTTACCCAGGATTAACTCTTCACACTGCCCCATAATATTAATGAAGTTTTGCCAGGATGAACTCATCTCAAGGCCCCTTTATATGAATGAAGTTTTGCCCAGGATGAACTCTTCTCACTGCCCCTTAATTTTAATGAAGTTTTGCCCAGGATGAACTTTTCAAGCTTCCCCTTAATATTAATGAAGTTTCACCCAGGATGAACTCTTCACACTGCCCCTTAATATTAATGAAGTCTTGCCCAGCCAGGAGGAACTCTTTGCAATGCCCCTTAATATTAATGAAGTCTTGCCCAGGATGAACTCTTCTCACTGCCCCTTAATATTAATGAAGTTTTGCCCAGGATGAGCTCTTCTCAATACCCCTTAATATTATTGAAGTTTTGTCCAGGATGAACTATTCTTACTGCCCCTTAATATTAATGAAGTTTTGCCCAGGAAGAACTCTTTGCACTGCCCCTTAATATTAATGAAGTTTTGCCCAGGATGAACTCGTCACACTGATCCTTAATATTAATGAAGTTTTGCCCAGGATGAACTCTTCGCACTGCCACTTAATATTAAGGAAGTTTTGCCTATGATGAACTCATCACACTGATCCTTAATATTAATGAAGTTTTGCAGAGGATGAACTCTTCTCACTGTTCTATAATATTAATGAAGTTTTGCCCAGAATGAACTCTTTTAACTGCCCCTTAATATTAATGAAGTTTTACCCAGGATGAACTCTTCTTACTGCCCCTTAATATTAATGAAGTTCTGCCCAGGATAAAATGTTTGCACTGCACCTTAATATAAATGAAGTATTGCCCGGATGAACTCTTAACACTGCCCCTTAATATTAATGAAGTTTTGCCAAGGAAGAATTCTTCTTACTGTCCCTTAAAATTAATGAAGTTTTGCCAGGTTAGAAGTCATCTCTCTTCCCCTTAATATTAATGAAGTTTTGCCCAGGATAAACTATTCTCACTGTCCCTTAATATTAATGAAGTTTTGCCCAAGATGAGCTCATCTCACTGCCACGTAATAATAATGAACATTTGCCCAGGATGAACTCTTCTCACTGCCCCTTAATATTAATTAAGTTTTGCCCAGGATGAAGTCTTCGTACTGCCCCTTAATATTAATGAAGTTTTGCCCAGGATGAACTCTTCACACTGCTATTTAATATTAATGAAGTTTTGACCAGGATTAACTCTTTGCACTGCCCCATAATATTAATGAAGTTTTGCCCAGGATGAACTCATCTCACTGCCCCTTTATATTAATGAAGTTTTGCTCAAGATGACCTCTTCTCACTGCCCTTTAATATTAATGAAGTTTTGCCCAGGATGAACTGTTTGAACTTCCCCTTTATATTATTTAAGTTTTGCCCAGGATGAACCATTCTCACTGCCTCTTAATATTATTATGTTTTGCCCAGGATGAACACATCTCACTACCCCTTAATTTGAATGAAGGTTTCCCAGGATGAACTCTTCTCACTTTTGCCCAGTATGAACTCTTTGCACTGCCGCTTAATATTAATGACATTTTGCCCAACGTGAACTCATCTCACTGCCACTTAATATTAATGAAGTTTTGCCCGGGATGAACTTTTCTCACTGCCCATTAATATTAATGAAGTTTTGCCCAGGATGAACTCTTCACACTGCCCCTTAATAATAATGAAGTCTTTCTCAGGATGAACTCTTCGCACTGTTCCTTAAACTTAATGAAATTTTGCCCAGAATGAACTCTTTAACTGCCCCTTAATATTAATGAAGTTTTACCCAGGATGAACTCTTCTTACTAATTAATATTAATTAATTAATAATTAATAATAATTCTTCTTAATAATTAATATTAATGAAATTTTGTACAGGATGAACTCATCTCACTGCCCGTCAATATTTAATGAAGTTTTTGCCCAGGATGAACTCTTCTCACTGGCCCTTAATATTAATGAAGTTTTGCCCAGGATGAACTCTTAGCACTGCCCATTAATATTAAGGAAGTTTTGCCCAGGATGAACTCTTCGCACTGGCCCTAATATTAATGAAGTTTTGCCCAGGATGAACTCTTCTCACTGCCCCTTAATATTAATGAAGTTTTGCCAATGATGAATTCTCCGCACTGCCCCTTAATATTAATGAAGGTTTGCCCAGGATGAACTCATCTCACTGCCCCTTAATATTAATGTAGTTTTGCCCCGGATGAAGTCTTCATACTGCCCCTTAACATTAGTAAAGTTTTGCCACGATTAACCCTTCACCCTGCCCTTAATATTAACAAAGTTTTACCCAGGATTAACTCTACCCACTGCCCCATAATATTAATGAAGTTTTGCACAGGAGGAACTCATCTCACTGCCCCTTTATATTAATGAAGTTTTGCCCAGCATGAACTCTTCTCACTGCCCCTTAATATTAATGAAGTTTTGCCCAGGATGAGCTCTTCTCAATGCCCCTTAATATTATTGAAGTTTTCCCAGGATGAACATTTCTCACTGTCCATTAATATTAATGACGTTTTCCCAGGATGAACTGTTTTCACTGCCCCTTAATATTAGTAAAGTTTTGCCCAGGATTAACTCTTCAAACTCCCCCTTACTATAAAAGAAGTTTTGACCAGAATGAACTCTTAACACTGCTATTTAATATTAATGAAGTTTTGCCCAGGATTAACTCTTCGCACTACCCCATAATATTAATAAAGTTTTGCCCGGGATGAACTCATCATATCAGCCCCTTTGTATTAATGAAGTTTTGACCAGGATGAACTCTTCTCACTGCCCCTTAATATTAATGAAGTTTTGTCCAGGATGAACTCATCTCACTGCCTTTTAATATTAATGAAGTTTTGTCCAGGATGCACTCATCTCACTGCCTCTTAATATTAATGAAGATTTCCCAGGATTAACTCTTTTCACTGTCCCTTAATATTAATGAAGTTTTGCCCAGGATGAACTCTTCTCACTGCACCTTAATATTAATGAAGTTTTACCCAGTATAAAACCTTCACACTGCCCCTTAATATTAATAAAATTTTGCCAGGATAAACTCTTCGCACTGCCCCTTAGTATTAATGAAGTTTTGACAGGATGAACTCTTCTCATTGCCCTTAATATAAATGAAGTTTTGACTAGGATGAACTCTTTACACTGCCTGATAATATTAATTTAGTTTTGCCCAGCATGAACTCATCTCACTGCCCCTTAATACTAATGTAGTTTTGCCCAGGATGAACTCTTCGCATTGCCACTTAATATTAATGAGGTTTTGCCCAGGATGAACTCATCTTACTGCCCCTTAATATTAATGAAGTTTTGACCAGGATGAACCCTTCGCACTGCCCCTTAATATTAATGAAGTTTTGCCCAGGATGAACTCTTCTCAATGCCCCTTAATATTAATGAAGTTTTGTCCTTGACGAACCCTTCCCCTAATTTTAAAAA